>NW_028189485.1:0-294979 GCF_048542155.1 Nylanderia fulva | reverse complement strand
CCCCCCTTTTTCTTCAAATTAAAATGGAAAATCAAACCACCCCCGGGGGAAAAATGTCGATTTTTTTGGTAAAAAATCAAATTTCAACAACAAAAAGGGGAATACGCCAAAACAAATCATTAAAGTCAAAGCGGTTTTCCCATATTCTAAGCGGCCGTGCGTTTTGGATATGTCAAAATCACCACATTTCGGGGAGCCTCATAGACAAAAGGGGAACTTAGTTGCGCACCTAAAAACAAAATGGAAAATTTTTTTTAAAAGAGAAACACCACTAGGGTTAAAAAAAATCCGTGCAAAAAAAAGAGAAGAAAAATGATTTTTGAAGAGTGGCTTAAGCTTTTTTTTAAAAAAACAAATATTAAATTACTTTTTAAAGTGATTCTCTCCTTCCAAAGCAGGAACCTAAAACCCAAAGGAAAACGCCAAAGAGAAAATTTAAATTCGGTGATACAGGGGCTCCAAAAACCCCTCCTTTTCCGTTTTTAAACAAAACCCTTACGAATACCCACCCCAAACGAAAAAATCATAAAAAATATTTTGATTTGACAGCAAGGGGGGGAAAAAAAATTTGGAAAAAATGATTAGGATGTTTTCCTTGGAGTGGGTCTTTTTTTACAAACTCCTCTGGAAAAATTTGGATTGACGGTTTTTTAACGTAGAGGGTTACTTTGGAAAAATAAAAAATACCAAAAAAAACAATTTTTGGGGGGTAAAAAAAATTTTTGACCTAAATTTTACTTTGATACATAAAAAAAACCCCGACTTTTGGGACCCCTAGGGGGTCCCCGACACCAAAGGGAGCCGGGTTATGCAAGACGGGGGAACGTTCCCAAAAGCGTTGAAGGGGAAAATGTTTTTTTATTTCGTTTAGGTGGGAATAATGTGCCACCTCAGACTAATAACCAGATTGGGGAATAATTTTAACAACTATCATGAAAGACAAATCACGGGGGAAAAGGGGGAACCTAGCTTTTTTTTCCAAATTTTTAACTTAAAAAAATTAAAAACAAAAAACTGGATAATATTATTAAAGCGCGAAAGATAAAACTAAACCCATGCAACGAATTGGTTTTAAAATCAGTTGCAATAATGAACATCTTATGTGGGCCCAAAACAAAGAGGCAATTGCAACGCGAATGAAAAGAACATAAAAATAATTATTAGAGTTGGACTCAACGAAACATTCAGTAATTTCTTGAACCATAATAATGAAACATCATACTTTTAATTGGGACAATGTTAGATCATGGAACAACGAAAATAATTATTATAAAGACTCATTTCTGAGATGCTACATATCAAGGAACAAAAAATGGACTAAATTTAAACAAAGATACTGAGTTACTTAGCGAGTCGTATTTTGATATTTTGGATATATTAGCGAACAAGAAATAATAATAGGACAAATAGGACATTAAAGAGTAAAACATAGATATTAGATCATATATAAACACGCACGCTCTCCGATCAAGTAGAGTTTAAAATGAGCTGTCTTTCTGTATTGTTGGTTTGTTATGTGTCATCCTTAATAACTGTTAATAAGTAGCAAAATTGTCAAGAAGAACGATGATAGGTAAGCATACTACCAATTGTAGGGGATACATATTATAATTTGGACATACGTTGATCGGTAATTTTTTATTAATCGCAGCGCCTACGGAACGGGTTAATTTCTCGCATATTAACGATGAAACTATCCGAGATCTGAACAAAATCAGGGATCATATCGAGGCGAACATTGTTGGACAGGACGGATTGAAACACGCGTTAATTGCTCAAAAACTCTTGATTCTGAATAACTATAATTAAATTTCGATATTATGTGAATTGTAAGAATTTATATTTCAATAATTATACTGAAGAAGACCGCGTGCGGTCGAAACGTTTATAGAATGATTGTAATTTGCGTTAGTTTTAATATAATGACTGTAGTTTTATAATTTATACATGTAATAAATGGTAGTTGACTGAACATCTCGAATATTCAGCTCGATAAGTTGGCCTTATATTTATCACAAATTTATTTTTTCTAAATTTGGAATATGTTTTTAAATTTAATTAATTTTTTAAGTCTATGTTTAATAAATTTTTTAAGTCTGTATTCAAGAATTTTTATTCGTTTGATAAATACATGTATGTCTTTATTTTGATATGTTTAATATAATTAGAAAATTCATTATTAATTAGATATGTATAAACTATAAATTCATATATAATATTTGAAAATATATGTGAATATTTAAATTTTTATCTTCTCCTTCCTCTCTCCTTCAATCTCTTTAATATCAATAGGTGTATGTGTGTACACGCGCGCACATTTGTACGTATTTATTAATTATTGGATAGTTGAGAGTACTTAATTGATAAAAATTATGACAATAATAATCCTTTGTTTTTTTTTTCTTATTATTTACTCAGATTTTTTTGTCTATCTTATAAGATAAACACTTTAGAGATTGAATATTTCAAGTAAACTAATTGTAAGTAAATTTCACATTAATGCATATAGATGTTTAATCAATGAATGTACTATAATAAGTATACAAGACGAACAGTGAGTAAGTGAGTGAGAATGAGAGAGTGTGTGTGTGTGTGCGTGTGTGTGTGAGAAAGAGAGAGAGAGAGAGAGAGAGAGAGAGAGAGAGAGAGAGAGAGAGAGAGAGAGAGAGAGAGAGAGAGAGTTAGCCAACATAACCCCGCACGCTGCCGATATGGCGGAGCGCCACTATCGCCATCTGTTGTAAAACGTGCGAGATGGACAAAATTACCACTACATGCATCTTGCATGTGTTGTGTACGTGTGATATATGTGTGCGCATGTGTTGTATACGTGTGAATACGTGTAGCACGATACTACTATGTATGCGTGGTCGATGATGATAATGATGATGATAATGATGATAATGATGATAATGATGACGGGGACGTTTCTTAATAGAAATTTTACATATTTCGACTTTGCATTTATATATCTCTGCTTACAAATCACGTAGAGCAGAAATAAAGACACTTTTATTATATAATTCGAACTCAATCTATCGATTAAGTCTAGTATAAACTCGATTGCTTCAGCCATTATTGAGGATTCGAAATATTATAAAGACTCAAATGTCCGACTCGCGTTAAGATACACGGTGTCTCCGCTACGCCCTTAACTGGTCGCGAGACACTACCGTGTCTCTTGATATGGACAGCTAAAATTTAGCAATGGTAGTTAATTCTTTTTTCCCGGGTAGTAATTTCGGATTGAGATACATTTTCTGAAATAAATCTTAGTAGTATGCTAAGAAAATATTTGTGTTGGCGCATATTATTTAGTTACAGCGAAAAATTAATTCTCGGTGTAATTAACGTCATCCACGTTTGGCTCTTATAGCTTATTTATTCTTAATATACTTTCGTTTTTAGTATGTTAAAGCTTTTATGTTTTTATTTATTTAGAGTTGCAATATTATTTTTTTATACTATTAATACTTTTAAATTTGAACTAATAATCTACATATGTTAGTTTTTTAAAGATTTTTTTTTATTTTTAATGTTTTTTAATATTTAAATTTTGTTTTTTATGATAAATTATTAAATATTATTAGGCCCTGTGTAACGAGCACAAAAAATTTTTATTAATTCTTAGAAAAAATTTTTTTTAATTTGTCACGGTTACCCTATTCATTTAATTTTTAAAAAAATCAATAAGAGAATAAAAGTAGTAAATAATTTTAAGTTTAACAACAATGGAAAAAAGGAAATTATAGAAGGAAATGACAAAAACTTTTTTGTCATTCCTTATATTAATAACATCTCGGAAACAATGGCATCGACAATTAAGAAATCAGATTTTAGAGTAGGGTACCGTTGTCTCAATAATCTTAACAAATTCATCTGAGTCCATAAGGACAAAATTGCGCATGGTAACAATAATAATGTCGTCTACAAAATTAATTGTAAAGATTGTGAAGCCTCATACGTTGGGCAAACCAAAAGAAAATTACGTACTAGATTAAAGGAGCATATAAGTAACATCAAATTTGATTCTTCTAAGCATTCAGTGGTCTCGGAACATATTATCGATAAAAAGCATGCTTTTGATTGGGATAACGTCAAAATACTTGATATTGAATTTAACTACCACAAAAGACTTATCTCGGAGATGATACACATAAAAGAACAAAATCTTGGTATAAATAATAATACAGACACTGAATTGCTCAACAACGCTTATTTTGACATTCTAGAAGAAATAGGAAATCGTTAGACTTATTATAATATTTATGTTTTTTTTTACTTGACACCTATATATTCAACTTTTTAAACGACGCGACATCAGTCAAGTAATACATTCAGCAAAAATTGGAGTCATGGTCATATTTCTTTATTCGGACACAACTGTAAGCAACAATTAGCTAATTTTTTAATTTTTAATTCTTAATTTTTTACACATACATAAGTCAATTTTTAACTTTATATTTTAAAAAATTTTATAAATTCAGTTCATAACATCTTAAAAAACTTGGAAAGGATGGACAAGTTCATTGCCGGACTAACAGCCTTTCGCCGACCAACGAAGAGCGGTTGGTTTAGAGCAATTTCGAAGCGCCACTCTGAGTTATTAATAATAATTTTAAAATAATATAGATGAACCGAATTAGTTATATGATTTTGCACTCAGTGTGGACTGTTCGTGTCGAGCTATGCTTGATGATTTAAATTTAATGTCAATGTATTTCGCCTTTTAATCTTGACATCAGTTTTTAATTTACTTGACATTATATAGCGACTTAGTATTGGAATTTTTATTTTTATATTTATTTAATTATCATAACGATTACTGCGCACTGAAGAAGACCTAGTACAGGTCGAAACGTTTGGTTTTGTCAAATTTAAATAAATTTTTTCTAAGAACTAATAAAAATTTTTTGTGCTCGTTACACAGGGCCTAATAATATTTAATAATTTATCATTGTGTTTGTTTACATACGAGCTTAAGCACTGTTAGAGTTTAGTTGATTTTGTATGGTAATTGTTATTTTGTTTTTTATGTTTTCTTTATTTTATTTTATGATTTGCTTTATAATTTTATATTTTTACGTGGCAAGGGGGCGAGTAGATTTCAAGCCAAAGTCTTATCAAGAGACACGGTAGTGTCTTCGCGACCAGTTAAGGGCGTAGCGGAGACACCGTGTATCTTAACGCGAGTCGGACATTTGAGTCTTTATAATATTTCGAATCCTCAATAATGGCTGAAGCAATCGAGTTTATACTAGACTTAATCGATAGATGGAGTTCGAATTATATAATAAAAGTGTCTTCATTTCTGCTCTACGTGATTTGTAAGCAGAGATATATAAATGCAAAGTCGAAATATGAAAAATTTCTATTAAGAAACGTCCCCGTCATCATTATCATCATCATTATCATCATCATTATCATCATCGACCACGCATACATAGTAGTATCGTGCTACACGTATTCACACGTATACAACACATGCGCACACATATATCACACGTACACAACACATGCAAGATGCATGTAGTGGTAATTTTGTCCATCTCGCACGTTTTACAACAGATGGCGATAGTGGCGCTCCGCCATATCGGCAGCGTGCGGGGTTATGTTGGCTAACTCTCTCTCTCTCTCTCTCTCTCTCTCTCTCTCTCTCTCTCTCTCTCTCTCTCTTTCTCACACACACACGCACACACACACACACTCTCTCATTCTCACTCACTCACTCACTGTTCGTCTTGTGTACTTATTTAGTACATTCATGATCGGCAGCGTGCGGGGTTATGTTGGCTAACTCTCTCTCTCTCTCTCTCTCTCTCTCTCTCTCTCTCTCTCTCTTTTTCTCACACACACACGCACACACACACACTATCTCATTCTCACTCACTTACTCACTGTTCGTCTTGTGTACTTATTCAGTACATTCATGATTAAACATCTATATGCATTAATGTGAAATTTACTTACAATTAGTTTACTTGAAATATTCAATCTCTAAAGTGTTTATCTTATAAGATAGACAAAAAAATCTGAGTAAATAATAAGAAAAAAAACAAAAGGATTATTATTGTCATAATTTTTTATCAATTAAGTACTCTCAACTATCCAATAATTAAATAAATACGTACAAATGTGCGCGCGTGTACACACATACACATATTGATATTAAAGAGATTGAAGGAGAGGAAGGAGAAGATAAAAATTTAAATATTCACATATATTTTCAAATATTATATATGAATTTATAGTTTACATATCTAATTAATAATGAATTTCTAATTATATTAAACATATCAAAATAAAGACGTACATGTATTTATCAAATGAATAAAATTATTGAATACAGACTTAAAAAATTTATTAAACATAAACTTAAAAAATTAATTAATTAAACATATTCCAAATTTAGAAAAAATAAACTTTATTTATATATGCAACAGCTTTTTAAACTAAATTTTTAAATTTTATTTTATATTAGACAATTATCTCAATCAACATCTACGTCCACATTAGCTGCACTGCAGACTACCTCTACAGCCACATTATCTGCTCCGCGGATATAGCGTTATGCCAATACGATACATTACATGTACTTACTTACTTGCCTTTACTGTACCAACTCTTGTTCTTTCCACGTAATCATGTTTTTACAGTTATCGTTTGCTGTATATCTTCCAGCAAACTTTATTTCGTGTGAAGTGTATTTAATTAATTAAATTTCTGCGAAAGATTGAGAAGATGAAGGGATAATTCAAACTATGAAGACATGGTTACATGGAAAAGACAAGAGTTGATACAATAATAAAGACATACATGTATTTGTATCCTGCTGGCATAAGGTTATAGAAGTTGATTGAGATTGAAAAATAATAATAAAAATAATAAAAAAAATAAAGACACATGTATTTGTATCGTGCTGGCATAAAGTTATAAAAGTTGATTGAGATTGAAAAATAATAATAAAAATAATTAAAAAAAGGAAATATTCAATCATCATTTAAAAGCATATTTGAAATCTGTAGAATAAACAGTTTTTGCAAAAAATGTGGAGCATTAGAGCTCTAGTAAGTCTAAAAATAAATGTAAACATCAATTAATAATAACTGATGTTATATATATATATTATATATATAAACCAATTTGTTGCAATATTCACTATAAAAGGTTGTAAGGGTAAGATGGCTAAAAGTGAATAATTTAAAAGATAGTTAACATAATTTTACATAAACTGAAATATTTCATAGAATAAAATATTTGTAATATTTCGAAGTTTATGTAAGATTATGTAAAAATTATACCTTTACAACTTTTTATAGTAAATATTGCGAGGAATCGATTTATATGAGAAAAATTAAGGTAATTCTATTTTGAAAATATAAGTGACCTTTAAATAACCTTGAAAATCGCCGTTTAGGAAAAAGTCTGTGTCAACTTTTTCTTTTTCGAAATCCTGTACCTTTTATCTAAATTTAATAGAAAATGTATAAAAAATGCTCGACATTAGTACACACACACACACACACACATATGGGTAAATTTATATAAATAGGGTGCTTTAGGAGGAATGATCAGGATTCTAGGATATGATTGTACACATCATTTTAAGCAAAGAAGTTTAGATAAACATGTTTAATAATTGTTCTATTCCGGTCATAAAAATATACAAAAATGAATGATATAATCTCTAAAAACTCACCTTTAAAAAAAGGTAAAAAAAGGCGACCAGTTAAGGGCACGCCATTAACAAAAATTATCCATTGCAAACCCATGTAGAATCCTATCCTATTGCAAACCCATGTAGAATCCTATAAAAAATTAATCATTGCAAACCCATGTAGAATCCTAGGCAAAATTAACCATTGCAAACTCATGTAGAATTGTATTAAAAATGATCCATTGCAAACTTATGTAGAATCCTACATTGCAAACCCATGTACAATAGAATTGTATGAAAAATTATCGATTATAAATTCATGTACAATTGTAAGAAAAGTAATGAAATAAAAAAAAATTGCGCCAAGTAAAAGTAGAAACTTGTACCAGTGGAAAATTAAAGTTGCAGACATATATAGAGTCGTATAATGAATCAGTAAAAATTTAAATTTGCAAATGTAGAATCGTACCATAAAAAAACTTATCTTTTAAAAAAAAAGATAAACAAGATGCCAAGTCCATGCGCCATGTAAAAAAGAAATAAAAAAATTTTAGTTTCAAAAACTGGGAGCGCTGCTAAATAATATTCTAACAATATTAAAATTAAATTGTTACTTTTAAACTCATTACAGTTAAAATATGTTTTGTGTTTAAATTAATTAATGTTACTTTAAGGTGCATTGTAATTTTGAAACTTAGCAGCGCGCCCAGTTTTTTTAACTAAAATTTTTTTATTTCTTTTTTACATGGCTCATGGACTTGGCATCTTGTTTATCTTTTTTTTTAAAAGATAAGTTTTTTTATGGTACGATTCTACATTTGCAAATTTAAATTTTTACTGATTCATTATACGACTCTATATATGTCTGCAACTTTAATTTTCCACTGGTACAAGTTTCTACTTTCACTTGGCGCAATTTTTTTTTATTTCATTACTTTTGTTACGATTTTACATGAATTTATAATCGATAATTTTTCATACAATTCTATTGTACATGGGTTTGCAATGTAGGATTCTACATAAGTTTGCAATGGATCATTTTTAATACAATTCTACATGAGTTTGCAATGGTTAATTTTGCCTAGGATTCTACATGGGTTTGCAATAGGATAGGATTCTACATGGGTTTGCAATGGATAATTTTTGTTAATGGCGTGCCCTTAACTGGTCGCCTTTTTTTACCTTTTTTTAAAGGTGAGTTTTTAGAGTACTTACTTACTTATCTATACTTCTATCTATATCTAGACTAATATACATATAAAGAAGTAAAGTTTGTTTGTTTTATTGTTTGGGATAATTTGAGAAATTAATAAATGTCTTACTGGTGTATATCCTCTTGAGTAACATAGCTATGCGTACAATTGTCTTGCAACTTCTAAAAATGTACGCGTCATAAAAAAATGGGTTCTTTACGTTTTATATTTTCCAATAATATAATAATTTAACGTAAAACCTACACGACCAATTTTGATAAAATCTTCACCATTACATTTGTATGAATATAGTATGAATTATTTACGGTACAACGTTACATTATAAAATTGTTGGAAAAATATAAAGCGTAACAATTTTTTTTGTATAATACGCGCACATTTTTAGAAGTTTGCAATACGATTGCATGTAGCCTACGTTACTCAGAAAGATCTAAGCTATCCACCAGTAAAAGATTTTTTCTTTATATTTGTTGCATGAAAATTCATCATGAATAATATAGATAATATATTTTATTTTCCCGATGTAGTAAACTTACTTATCTTTTTACAATACGTTTGCAGTATCATTAAAATTATCTTACTATTATTTAAAGATTGACAATATACAAAACGTTGATCGAATATTTACAAGTTATACTTGTCAATTTATTTATTGCATTAACTACATCGAAACAATATTTGTCGCAATTTTTAATTTAAATTTGACAAATTAAAGTAGCTTCAAAAAATTATACATATAATAAATGATTATCTACTTTGTAAAAATTTATCTATATTCGAACCTTATATACAAATATTGAATATATTTTCCGTATTTTCTTTATTTTCTCCGTATAAAGATTGTAAATATAAATACTTTCTTTATTTTAACTGCAACGGAGTGTAATACCAAAAACTAATCAAATCTAAGAAATTTAGTCGAATTGCTGAATTCTTTATGTAAAATGCGCACATGGTAAATTATTAATATAAACAAAAAAGAAATAATGAATAAATGCATCAATCGTTAAGAAAAAATAATGTATAGATAATTAAGTCATAATTGAAAAGAAAATTTATATTATCAGTATACATCTCTGACATGTAATTTGTAAATAACATTTTTTTCGTAAATTAATTATAATAATTACAAATTATATTTTAAATGCCACCTGATTGCAATATTGTATATATATATATATATATATATATATAACTGTGAGTTAGAAAATATATTAAATATAATAAAATTTCTACATATTGTAAATAAGGTTATAACTTGAATTGTAATATTTGTAAAAAAATGATTAAATGTAACGTTAACTGTATTATAAAATGTGAGTAAAAGTAAATAAAAGCAATATTTCTTAATAGATATTATCTAAAATCGCAAAAATTCATTACTCTATACAAAAATATATACACACAAAAAGAATTACGGTTGATTGGTCTCTCCATGTCCAAAAATATCCAACGAACTTATTATAAGTATCGAATCTTCTACGTTATTTCTAAAACTTTTTTTAAATATACTTTTTTAAATATTTTTTATATATACTTTTAATACCTTTTAATGTTTTTTTAAATACTTTTTTTTAGATATTTATATTTATTAATTTTTGTATAAAATTTTTAAGTAAGTAATATATCATTTAAAGTAATCGATATAGAAAATTAGAATTTTTTAGAATAAATTGAATGCATAGAAAACTACTAAATGTTGAAATGGAAGATGGGCACAATAAATTACGTTCTCAATCAAACAGTTTCAAGGCCAATAATATACACAGCTATTGTTCTTTATATGTCCCACTTTAGCGCAACCAGACGCAGCAAACATTAGACACCGCGACTTCAAAATTTTAGACGCTAGCGAATAAAAAATGTGAAAAAGTTTTTATCAGCGAATACGCTGGCGAATTAAGAAGCTGGCTCAAAGTGAATAAAAGCAGCATCGTGTAATGCACCCTTTACACGCCGCGATTTCACAATTTTAGACGCTAGCGAATAAAAAACGAGCATCTAGAAAAAAGTTTTTATCAGCGGATTCGCTGACAAATTAAGAAATTTACTCAAAGTGAATAAAAGCAGCATCGTGTAAAGCACACTTTAAGTGTAGATCAGAATGTATCAAAAAATGAATTTTCGGGAAACTGACCTGAGTTATACAATCTTCCTGATCCTTCGAAGAGGACGTGAGAGCCGTCCTCATTAGCATAACTTTGTTTTGAATAATTTGCTTTGTTTGCGATTTTGGGTGTCCACCCTATGGTCTGAATTATACGCAATCTAGGATGGTTTAGCAAATTTAGTTGAGTGCACCAAAAGGTATTTCATTTAAAGGTCTAATTTCCGTAGTTATCATTATTGGGGCGAAACTATTTCGTTACTTTTCTTGTCGTTGCTTGTTGCTGTCATAAAAAACTTTTAATACACGACATAATTCTACGCATTGCAATATCTTCAATAACTTTTTAAAGAAAATATGCCGACTTTTTCAAAATTTTATATGTCGTATATCTATATCCCAAATCTAAACAATTTTATAATAAAAAATCCAAAATTTAATGAAATATACTTACTCAATAAAAGTAGTAAACATTGTATATGTACAATGATTACAATAAGACATAAAATTAATATGGCAGATAAAGATTGCATAGCCATGTTGCCCCAGTTGGCTAGTAATCTTCTTTCTTGCATAACCTTTGTTAACAAAAGTCAATGCTTCGTTTATTGGACTTTATTAAAATATTTTTATCATACTAATCTAAGAACTACATTACTTGAAATGGACACCAAAAAAAGGTTGAACGTAATGAGATTAATAATTGCCAGTTGGTCGACAACAAATTTTCTCAAATATATAATAATGAACACTTCTTCTCCGACCAAACTGGCAAAATTTTATTAATTTACTTCATCCACGTTTCGAACCATGATTTAAATCCTTAGCAGTAATTGGCGAATGTAGTTTTAAAATTTTTGGAAGTAAGCCAGTATGTGGAAGGACGTGATGTCCTTGACACAATGTCACACTCGCTTACTTCTTAAAATTAAAACTACATTTCGCAAATTTCAAATAAAAATCCACTTGCTGGGACCTAAATCATGTTTAAATGTTTGTAAGGTTGAATTAATAAAATTTTTGCAGTTTGGGTCGGTGGTTTATTATTTTATTTTTAATTCATCCTGGCGATTCTTCAGGCACATATTTATCAATTATTAGTAAATCTTTACTTAACGTATTACGTTTCCTGGTAGAATTACAAATTACTACTTTATTATGCCTTACAGAACAAATGGTGCAGGCTTTCACTCAGTGTTCCATCGAGGAATATACTTATAAATATAGAAGCCCAATTAAGTGACACCCTATTATATATAAGTAATCCATACACAACATTTTTATCCATATTTTTTTTAAACTTATTAGATTAAAATTGTTAACATATTTAACAAATAGAGCCTTTAAAAATTAGAACCTTACAAAGGAACCTCTTACCGCTTCATTACTTTCTCTCACAGTGCCTGCGTTTTCAAAATAATACTGGACCATTTGAGATTTGATGACATGTCTCCTGGACATCGATTATTCTGACGATGAGTTATCCAGTAATAAATATAATGCAGCGTACAACTTATAAAAATTATTCTATTGAATCACCTGTGACAGTACCTAATGTGTATTAGATAACTTATTTCCATTAATTTAATAAATAAGTCGTGGAGTAGTAATAATGCCAAATAATTCCAAATAGTACAATTAATGTATAGTGATAGATATCCGAACTTTCAAATCAAAATGTTACAACTTTATTACGAGTAGACATGGCCTTCTTTTGCGGTTTGCAGATAATCGAAATTATTAAAGTAGGTCATTAAGGTTTTTGGCTCAAGTAACTACACTTAGATCAAAGAGATGATGTTTTGATATTTTTTATAATTACATAAATGACATGCATGAGCTAAATTAAATTATTATAAAATAAAACTAGAAAGAAAATATAAAAATACTGTATACATATAAATACTGTGTTAAAACACGTTAAATAAATTGTTCTTATTGTGTTTTTCTGAATCAAAATATCTTTTTAAATACCAAAGATTTTTTGCATAAAAAGAAACTACTAATATTGAAATAGGATTCGTAACCATAAATTGCGTTCTCAATCAAACAGTTTTTAAACGGCCAATAATATACACAGCAGCTATTGTTTTTTATATGTTCCAATTGAATATAACAATTTAGCATTTCAAGTATACGTTTAACACATATAGGTACATGTAAATTTAATATAAAAACTAAATTATTATAAAGACAAACTTATTTAAACAATTTAAGAGAACCGGGCTTGTAAGACTCACAGTTACATATATAGTATTTCTATATATATATATATTATATATGTATATATATACGAGGCAGTGCCCGATCGTACTTTAGCCTCATCGCCCAATGGTGCCAGTATCGCAAGAGAGTTTACTATCGTGTATACATTTTCGTGGACGCCTACTGTCAAAATTTCAGCCGAATCGGAACTCGTAGTTTGGTTTTTTGACCGCGTGTGGAAAGCGGGCGTGTCCGGATTTTTTAGAAAAAAATGTAAAAAGATCATATCTTCGCTGATTTCGATTCTTGTTTGGAAGGGAAATCGCGCAGCGAAATCAAAGATTCTTCATTTCGACATTTTGATTGTTGCTGCGCGATTTTTCTTTGCCAAAAACAAAATCGAATCACCGACCGATATTGCTCTTTTTCCATTTTTCTAAAATCCGCGGACACTCCCGCTTCCACACCACACACATATATATATAGATATAGTATATAGAGTAATATATATAACTGTAATTCTTACAAAAACACGTTTCTATTAAATGTGAAAATATTTGTCTAATAATTTTAGTTTTTATATTAATTTCATGTACATATAGTGTTAACGATACTTGAAATGGATAAATTGTAATATCAATTTTGAAAGCTTAAAAACAATAATGCTGTGTAGATTATTGGCCTTGAAACTGTTTTTGTTGGAACGCAATTTATTGTACAAAACTCCCTAGTTCAATCTTTAGTGTGTTTTTCTACGCATTTGCAATTAAAGTCCTAAAAAGTTCTAATTTTCCATATCGCTTACTTTAAATATAATAATTTCTTAAAAATTTACACAAAAATTAAAATAAATATAAATATTGAGACCAGTTTTTAGACAGCAAAGAGATAGTTGAGATAAGTGGTATAAAAAATTGATATACATACAATGCATGTTTATCATGTAAACAGAAGATATATGGAATTGAATAACAAGAATTATTAATATAATCCATACATAATTTTAAAAATCGCCAATAGAACCTACGCGCAAAAACATTAATCTTCGGACTGTATCTCTTGGTTTAATATTACTAGTTCCATATAGAATTAATCTTGAACTATAGGAGAAAAATAGCCGAAAATATAGGGTCCGAAAGAGAGTCGCTGAAGGGTAGCGGGAATCGAACCCGCTTCTTTCACTGTCTGTGCGACTGCCTTTTTACCACTAAGCTATATTCAGAGACCCGCCTTCAATCCTATATTTTCCATTTTGCCCGTTTAGTGGATGTTATTAAATAACGCCATGATTAGGCCCAGGCGTAAATAAATGAAGGAATATTAATGTTCCATATGTAGTTGAGATTGGATTTAATATATGGAATTTTAATTACTCTCAAACCAAGAATACACTGTTCCGAAGGAATAATTTTTCGCGCTTTGACTCTTTAGTCGATTTAAATTCATGTATTATTATTTTAGATAATATTGATAGCGAACCTATATTTCTTAAAATCATTAATATTACAATTCATACAAAACCTTTGTATCAACATATGTTTACGTTAAGTTTAAATATTTCATTTACAATTAAATTTAAATGTTTAACAATAAACATCAATCCTTTGAATATCTGACGTAAAATTGAATTTTTACTTTTTTTATATCATTATTTTTCATAAATAGTTACCGAGTATAAAATAATATATCACAAGACAACTATTGTCTGAAGTGTATATAACTTTAATTAATCGCGGGTCTAATATCCGTTCTGTCTTTCTGCGCTAGAAGTTGAACATGTCCACGTAACTCCTTGTAAGGGAAAACTGAGCGATTTTAGCAGCAGCATCAAAACGTTTCATGTAAAGAGGTAGCGATAAATACTAAGGCATACCACTAATTTGGTACGAATGCGCATTGTGCGAGACAAATTTTTGCCAAAACGCTTGCAACTTTTTCTTTTATCAGCAACGTGTAAATAATTATCTAAGCGACTTTGTCAGTCAGAAATTCGTTTTTGCAGAAGCAAAAAGCTTGCGATAAAAAACGTCGCGACAAGCGTCAAAATTCACATTGTGTAGAGCACCCTTAAAGAATGCTCTTATAAAAGGTTTGCCAAGCGTTTTGACAAAAGTTTGTTTCGCACATGCACAGGATACCGAATTATTCCGCTAATCGCCTGGTTATTTCATTTGCTTACCATTTTTTACATGAGCGTTTTTTTTCGCTGGCTGCTAAAATCGCCCCGTTATTCGCTTGACGAGAGCGTTAAAGTTGGAATGTTCAACTTAGCGCAGCAGACGCAGCGAACATTAGCGCGGCCGCCGCGAATTTCAAATTTAGACGCTAGCGAATCAAAAGATGGTGGTCTAGAAAAAGTTTTTATCAGCGGAATACGCTGGCGATTACGAAGCTGGCTCGCAAAGCGCATAAAAGCACATCCGTGTATGCACCCTTTAACACGGCGCGATTTCAGACATTTTAGGCGGCTAGCGAATAAAAAACGAGCATCTATAAAAAAGTTTTTATCAGCGAATTCGCTGCAAATTAAGAAATTGCTCAAAGCGAATAAAAGCAGCATCGTGTTAAAGCACACTTTAAGTGAGATCAAGAGTGTATAAAGAAATGAATTTTTCGGGAAACTGACCTGAGTATACAATCTTCCTGATCCTTCGGGGAGACGTGAGATCCGTCCTCATTAGCAAAACTTTGTTTGAATAATTTGATTTTTTGCGATTTTGGTCAACGCATATTGGTCTGAATTATATCGCAATCTAGGAGGGTTTAGCAAATTTAGTTGAGTGCACCCAAAAGGTATTTCATTTAAAGGTACTAATTCCGTATTTATCATTATTGGAGGCGAAACTATTTCGTTACTTTCTTTGCGTTGCTTGTGTGCTGTCATAAAAAAACTTTTAATACACGACATAATGCTACGCATTGCAATATCTTAATACTTTTTAAGAAATAATGCCGACTTTTTCAAATTTTATATGTTCGTATATCTATATACCAAATCTAAACAATTTATAATAAAAATCCAAAATTTATATGAAATATACTTACTACAATAAAAGTAGTAAACATTGTATATTACAATGATTACAATAAGACATAAAATTAATGGCAGATAATATTGCATAGTTGCCCCAGTTGCGCTAGGAATCTTTCTTGCATCACCTTTGTTACACAAAAGTACAATTCTTCGTTTTATTGGACTTTTTATTTAAAATATTTTATCATAATATCTAAGAACTACATTACTTGAAATGGACACCAAAGAAAGGTTGAAACGTAATGAGATTAATAAATTGCCAGTTGGTCGACACATATTTCTCAAATATATAATAATGAACACTCTTCTCTCGACCAAACTGGCAAAATTTTATTAATTTACTTCACAACGTTTTAATCATGATTTAAGTCCTTAGCAAGTGATTTGTGAAATGTAGTTATAATTTAAGGAAGTAAGTTTCTTAAAATTTAAACTACATTTCGCAAATTACTTGCTGAGGACCTGAATCATGGTTGAAACGTTGTAAAGTGAATTAATAAAATGATGCCAGTTTGGTCGAGTGTTCATTAATTTATTTTTAATTCTATCTGGCGATTCTTCATGCACATATTTATCAATTATTATTAAGACATTTTACTTAACGTATTAACGTTACTGTATAATTACTACTTTATTATGCCTTACAGAAAAAAATGGTACAGGACTTTTCGACTCAGTTTTCCACGAGGAATATAGCTATATAAATATAGGACGCCAATTAAGTGACACCCTATATAATATATAAGTATACATACACAACATTTTATACATATTTTTTTTTAAACTTATTAGATTTTAAAATTGTGAAAATATTTACAAATAGGAGCCTTTAAAAATTAGACCTTACAAAGGAACTCTTACCGACTTCATTACTTTCTCTCACAGTCTCGTTTTCAAAATAATACTGGACAGATTTGATATTTGATGACATGTACTCATGGACATCGATGATTCTGAAGGATGAGTTATCCTAGTAATAAATATGCATCGTACAACTTATAAAAATTTATTCTATTGAATCACATGATGAACAGTACCTAATGTGATATTAGATTAAAACTTATTTCTCAATTAATTTAATAAATAAGTCGTTGGAGTAATTAATGCCAAATTCCAAATAGTAAAATTAATGTATATGTGATAGATATCCGAACTTTCAAATCAATGTTCAACTTTATTACGAGTAGAAATGGCCCTTCTTTTGCTTTTGCAGATAATCAAATGATTAAAGTAAGTCATTAAGTTATTTGGATCAAGTAACTATCACTTATTCAAAGAGATGAATGTTTTTGATATTTTTATAATTACATAAATGACATGCATTGAGCTAAATTAAATTATTATAAAATAAAACTAGAAAGAAATATAGAAAATACTGTATAACATATAAAATACTGTGTAAAACACCGTTTAAATAAATTGTTCTTATTGTGTTTCTGATCAAAATATCTTTTTAAATACCAAAGATTTTTTGCATTAAAAAGAAAACTACTAAATATTGAAATAGGAGTTCGGTACAATAAATTGCGTTCTCAATCAAACAGTTTTAAGGCCAATAATATACACAGCAGCTATTGTTTTTTATATGTTCCAATTGATATACAATTTATCATTTCAAGTATACGTTAACACATATATGTACATGAAATTAATATAAAAACTAAATTATTATAAAGACAAAATTATTTTAACAATTTAAGAGAACCGGGCTTGTAAGACTCACAGTTACATATATATATATATATATATATATATATATATATGTATATATACGAGGGCAGTCCGATAAGTACTTAGCCTCATCGCCCAATGGTGCCAGTATCGCAAGAGAGTTTTACTATCGTGTAGTACATTTTCGTGGACGGCTACTGTCAAAATTTCAGCCGAATCGGACTCGTAGTTTTGTTTTGACCGCGTGTGGAAAGCGGGCGTGTCCGCGGATTTTAGAAAAATGGAAAAAGATCAATATCGGTCGATGATTCGATTCTTGTTTTTGGAAGGGAAATCGCGCAGCGAAATCAAAGATTCTTCATTTCGACATCTTTGATTTTGCTGCGCGATTTTCTTTCCAAAAACAAGAATCGAATCACCGACCGATATTGCTCTTTTTCCATTTTTCTAAAATCCGCGGACACTCCCGCTTCCACACACACACACATATATATATATATATATATATATATATATATAACTGTGAGTCTTACAAACCCGTTTCTATTAAAATGTTAAAATAATTTTGTCTAATAATTTAGTTTTTATATTAATTTCATGTACATATATGTGTTAACGTATACTTGAAATGATAAATTGTATATCAATTGAAACATATAAAAAACAATAGATGCTGTGTATATTATTGGCCTTGAAACTGTTTGATTGAGAACGCAATTTATTGTACCAAACTCCTATTTCAATATTTAGTTGTTTTCTACGCATGCAATTTATCCTAAAAAGTTCTAATTTTCCATATTGATTACTTTAAATAATAAATAAATTTCTTAAAAATTTTACACAAAAATTAATAAATATAAATATTTGAGAAAAGTTTTAGACATCACAAGAGAATAATGTGAGAATAAGTGTATAAAAAATATGATATACATACATGCATGTTTATCATGTAACAGAAGATATATGGAATGAATAACAAAATTATTAATAATAATAATAATACATGAATTTTAAATCGGCCAATAGAACCTAAGCGCAAAAAATTAATTCTTCGGAACTGTATCTCTTGGTTTAAGATTACTAAGTTCCATATATAAATTAATCTTGAACTTACATATGGAGAAAAATAGGCCAGAAAAATATAGGTCCGAAAAGTCGCTGAAGCGGGAATCGAACCCGCGTCTTTCACTGTCTGGGCGACTGCTCTTACCAACTAAGCTATTCAGACCCCTTCAATCCTATATTTTCCATTTGCCGTTTAGTGGATGTTAGTAAATAACGCCATGATTAGGCCCAGGCGTAAATAAATAAGGAATATATGTCCATATGTAAGTTTGAGATTGATTTATATATGGAATTTATTAATCTCAAACCAAGAGATACAGTTCCGAAGAATTAATTTTTCGCGCTTGGACTCTATTAGTCGATTTAAAATTCATGTATTATTATTATTAATAATATTGAGAGCCGACATATATTTCTTAAAATCATTAATATTAACAATTCATAACAAAACATTTTTATCAACATATGTTACGTTTAAGTTTAAATATTCATTACAATTAAATTTAAATGTGTAACAATATAACATCAATCTTTGAATATATGACGTAAAATTGAATTTTACTTTTTTTATATCATTAATTTTTCATAAATAGTGACAGAGTATAAAATATTAATATCACAAACAATCTATTGTCTGAAGTGTATATAACATTTAATTTAATCGCGGGGTCTAATATCCGTTCTGTCTTGCTGCGCTAAAGTTGAACATGTCCAACGTTAACGCTCTTGTTAAGGGAATAACTGAGCGATTTTAGCAGCAGCATCAAAAAACGTTTCATGTAAAGATGGTAGCGAATAAATAACTAAGCGAATAGCCACTAATTTGGTATCATGCGCATGTGCGAGACAAATTTTTGCCAAAACGCTTGCAACTTTTTTTTTATCAGCAACGTGTAAATAAATTAACGCTAGCGACTTTGTCAGTCAGAAATTCGTTTTGCAAGAGCAAAAAGCTTGCGATAAAAAAAGTCAGCGACAAGCGTCAAAAGCAGCATTGTGTAGAGCACCCTTAAAGAATGCTCTTATAAAGTTGCAAGCGTTTTGACAAAAGTTTGTTTCGCACATGCACAGGATACCGAATTATTCGCTAATCGCCTGGTTATTCATTTGCTACCATTTTTACATGGAGCGTTTTTTGTCGCTGCTGCTAAAATCGCCCAGTTATTCGCTTGACGAGAGCGTTAAAGTTGGACATGTTCAACTTTAGCGCAGCCAGACGCAGCGAACATTAGACGCCGCGAATTTAAAATTTTAGACGCTAGCGAATAAAAAATGTGGGTCTAGAAAAAGTTTTTATCAGCGAATACGCTGGCGAATTAAGAAGCTGGCTCGCAAAGCGAATAAAAGCAGCATCGTGTAATGCACCCTTTACTCGCCGCGATTTTACAAATTTAGACGCTAGCGAATAAAAAACGAGCATCTAGAAAAAAGTTTTTATCAGCGAATTCGCTGACAAATTAAGAAAATTGCTCAAAGCGAATAAAAGCAGCATCGTGTAAAGCACACTTTAAGTGTAGATCAGAGTGTATAAAAAAATGAATTTTCGGGAAACTGACCTGAGTTATACAATCTTCCTGATCCTTCGAAGAGGACGTGAGAGCCGTCCTCATTAGCATAAATACTTTTAGTAAAACACATAATATTTTTATCGTTTTCATCATAATAAGTTTTCTTCTCTTACAGATGTTTGCACTCGATTGGCTTTCATTCTTGACTGGTAACCAACCGCTATTAAATACCATAGAATCTTCTCAATGATTTAAATATATTAATCAAATCAATATCCTTTCAATGTTTCTCGCAGAGTCGGATCTAGAGCGAGCTAAGCACTCGTCTCGGATGAAAGACATGAGAGGGCATAGAAATGAACAATAAATTGAACAATTTTTTTAAAAAGAGTTTTTTTATAAAAATGCAAAAATGATATTAACATGTAGCAGTTCAAGTACCTACCAAGCGTATGTTATTTTGACATGCGTTTGTGCGTATGTTGAGAAAGGAAGCGTCAATTGCTAATAGTGCCTCGGATGAGAAAATATCTCGATCCGGCACTGATCTGTATAGATTATAAATTGTTAGCTGACGCTTCTTAGTGAGAAATGATTGATCGAATCGTCATTGATTCGATGAATTTGACATTGATTCGACGAATTTCTCACTGAGTTGTTTCTTACGCGCTGCGCGCACTCGGTATGTAGTTGCGGATTTATGAGGATGAGTAAATAACAATTATTCGAATTTAAATACGAAAGACTCGGGTTCAGTTTTTGATTCAACGACTTGCGGACCAACATTATTCTCGTCTTTTTTTCTACAGAAGGGTTAGGAAGAAATAAGCGAATTTACACGGAAAAAAAATTAGCTATCATAGCTAAATTTTAGCTGTCTATATATTACACGTAAAATTTAGTTATCATGCTTAAATTTTAGCTATGACAATTAGTATTTTTTAGTTATAACATTCTCCGTTAAACTATGGCTAAAAAATATTAATTACCATAGCTACAATTTAGGCACGATAACTAAAATTCAGGTTGTTATATATGGACAGCTAAAATTTAGCAATGGTAGCTAATTCTTTTTTCCCGGGTAGTAATCTCGGATTGAGATACATTTCCTGAAATAAATCTTAGTAGTATGCTAAGAAAATATTTGTGTTGGCGCATATTATTTAGTTACAGCGAAAAATTAATTCTCGGTGTAATTAACGTCATCCACGTTTGACTCTTATAGCTTATTTATTCTTAATATACTTTCGTTTTTAGTATGTTAAAGCTTTTATGTTTTTATTTATTTAGAGTTGCAATATTATTTTTTTATACTATTAATACTTTTAAATTTGAACTATAAATCTACATATGTTAGTTTTTTAAAGATTTTTCTTTATTTTTAATGTTTTTTAATATTCAAATTTTGTTTTTTATGATAAATTATTAAATATTATTAGGCCCTGTGTAACAAGCACAAAAAATTTTTATTAATTCTTAGAAAAAATTTTTTTAAATTTGACACGGTTACCCTATTCATTTAATTTTTAAAGAAATCAATAAGAAAATAAAAGTAGTAAATAATTTTATGTTTAACAACAATGGAAAAAAGGAAATTATAGAGGGAAATGACAAAAAATTTTTTGTCATTCCTTATATTAATAACATCTCGGAAAAAATGGCATCGACAATTAAGAAATCAGATTTTAGAGTAGGGTACCGTTGTCTCAATAATCTTAACAAATTCATCAGAGTCCATAAGGACAAAAATGCGCATAGTAACAATAATAATGTCGTCTACAAAATTAATTGTAAAGATTGTGAAGCCTCATACGTTGGGCAAACCAAAAGAAAATTACGTACTAGACTAAAGGAGCATATAAGTAACATCTTTGATTCTTCTAAGCATTCGGTGGTCTCGGAACATATTATCGATAAAAAGCATGCTTTTGATTGGAATAACGTCAAAATACTTGATATTGAATTTAACTACCACAAAAGACTTATCTCGGAGATGATACACATAAAAGAACAAAAACTTGGTATAAATAATAATACAGACACTGAATTGCTCAACAACGCTTATTTTGACATTCTAAAAGAAATAGGAAATCGTTAGACTTATTATAATATTTATGTTTTTTTGACTTGACACCTATATATTCAACTTTTTAAACGACGCGACATCAGCCAAGTAATACATTCAGCAAAAATTGGAGTCATGGTCATATTTCTTTATTCGGACACAACTGTAAGCAACATTTAGCTAATTTTTTAATTTTTAATTCTTAATTTTTTACACATACATAAGTCAATTTTTAACTTTATACTTTAAAAAATTTTATAAATTCAGTTCATAACATCTTAAAAAACTTGGGGAGGATGGACAAGTTCATTGCCGGACTAACAGCCTTTCGCCGACCAACGAAGAGCGGTTGGTTTAGAGCAATTTCGAAGCGCCACTCTGAGTTATTAATAATAATTTTAAAATAATATAGATTAACCGGATTAGTTATATGATTTTGCACTCAGTGTGGACTGTTCGTGTCGAGCTATGCTTGATGATTTAAATTTAATGTCAATGTATTTCGCCTTTTAATCTTGACATCAGTTTTTAATTTACTTGACATTATATAGCGACTTAGTATTAGAATTTTTATTTTTATATTTATTTAATTATCATAACGATTACTGCGCACTGAAGAAGACCTAATACAGGTCGAAACGTTTGGTTTTGTCAAATTTAAAAAAATTTTTTCTAAGAACTAATAAAAATTTTTTGTGCTCGTTACACAGGGCCTAATAATATTTAATAATTTATCATTGTGTTTGTTTACATACGAGCTTAAGCACTGTTAGAGTTTAGTTGATTTTGTATGGTAATTGTTATTTTGTTTTTTATGTGTTTTCTTTATTTTATTTGATGATTTGCTTTATAATTTTATATTTTTACATGGCAAGGGGGCGAGTAGATTTCAAGCCAAAGTCTTATACTTACTTACTTATCTATACTTCTATCTATATCTAGACTAATATACATATAAAGAAGTAAAGTTTGTTTGTTTTATTGTTTGGGATAATTTGAGAAATTAATAAATGTCTTACTGGTGTATATCCTCCTGAGTAACATAGCTATGCGTACAATTGTCTTGCAACTTCTAAAAATGTACGCGTCATAAAAAAATGGGTTCTTTACGTTTTATATTTTCCAATAATATAATAATTTAACGTAAAACCTACACGACCAATTTTGATAAAATCTTCACCATTACATTTGTATGAATATAGTATGAATTATTTACGGTACAACGTTACATTATAAAATTGTTGGAAAAATATAAAGTGTAACAATTTTTTTTTTTTAATACGCGCACATTTTTAGAAGTTTGCAATACGATTGCATGTAGCCTACGTTACTCAGAAAGATCTAAGCTATCCACCAGTGAAAGATTTTTTCTTTATATTTGTTGCATGAAAATTTATCATGAATAATATAGATAATATATTTTATTTTCCCGATGTAGTAAACTTACTTATCTTTTTACAATACGTTTGCAGTATCATTAAAATTATCTTACTATTATTTAAAGATTGACAATATACAAAACGTTGATCAAATATTTACAAGTTATACTTGTCAATTTATTTATTGCATTAACTACATCGAAACAATATTTGTCGCAATTTTTAATTTAAATTTGACAAATTAAAGTAACTTCAACAAATTATACATATAATAAATGATTATCTACTTTGTAAAAATTTATCTATATTCGAACCTTATATACAAATATTGAATATATTTTCCGTATTTCCTTTATTTTCTCCGTATAAAGATTGTAAATATAAATACTTTCTTTATTTTAACTGCAACGGAGTGTAATACCAAAAACTAATCAAATCTAAGAAATTTAGTCGAATTGCTGAATTCTTTATGTAAAATGCGCACATGGTAAATTATTAATATAAACAAAAAAGAAATAATGAATAAATGCATCAATCGTTAAGAAAAAATAATGTATAGATAATTAAGTCATAATTGAAAAGAAAATTTATATTATCAGTATACATCTCTGACATGTAATTTGTGAATAACATTTTTTTCATAAATTAATTATAATAATTACAAATTATATTTTAAATGCCACCTGATTGCAATATTGTATATATATATATATATATATATATATATATATATATATATAACTGTGAGTTAAAAAAATATATTAAACATAGTAAAATTTCTACATATTGTAAATAAGGTTATACCTTAAATTGTAATATTAATAAAAAAAGGATTAAATGTAACATTCACTGTATTATAAAATGTGAGCAAAAGTAAATAAAAGCAATATTTCTTAATAGATATTATCTAGAATCGCAAAAATTCATTACTCTATACAAAAATATATACACATAAAAAGAATTACGATTGATTCGTCTCTCCATGTCCAAAAATATCTAACGAACTTATTATAAGTATCGAATCTTCTACGTTATTTCTTAAGGTTTTGATATTTTTGAGACAATTTGTAAAGTTTGGTCTACCGATTACAGATTTCCAACAATGTAGCATCAACTGATACAACATCGGTGGACAGTTGAGAGGTTTTGGCAGTTTGCCTCCCTCACGCACATATTCTATAACTTCGGAAGTATTTTTGGCAGGATAAGGATGTTCACCCAATGACATAATTTCCCACATTAGTACTCCGAAAGCCCAAACATCGCTTTGTGAAGTAAATATTCCAAACACTAAAGATTCTGGTGCCATCCAGCGAACAGGAAGCGGGCGGTCTTCTTTCTAAAACACAATTATATAGCACAATTAAATTATTTTTATCGAACTTCCTTCAGAAGTTTAGAAACAAGCGTTATGCGCATACAGTCAACTCTCATTTTCCCTTCTTCATAGGTACACAAATAAAAATAATTTATTTTTACCGTTATAATCAGCTTATAATTGTATTATTATGAAAAAATAAGAAAAAAGTTTTAGCTCTCTCAAATAATTGTATTTACCACACGATAATAGTGATCCATGTAAGTATTTCTAGCTAGTCCAAAGTCGCCGATTTTCACAATACGGTTTTCATGATTTCTTACGGATATTAAGCAATTTCGACATGCAAGATCTCTATGCACAAATTGCTGCCTTTCTAAATAACAACAGCCTCGAGTAACATCTTCGCACATGGCGAGCAAGTCTTTCAGACGCAACGCGCACAAATCTGACGATTGCAATGTTCCATTATTTCTTAAATAATTCAATAAGTCACCAGGTTCTATTAATTCCAATATAAGTAACGGTGAATTTGTGTCCAAACAAATGCCTAATATTCTTAGCACATTTTCATGTCGAAAGTGGCTCATAAGTTTAGCCTCTTTCAAGAATTCCTTTTTTTCTTTCGAAGAAGCTTGTCTTTTCAGCATTTTTATCGCAACTGGTGTTGTGTCCAACCCTTCAAAATCTTTGATGATTCCTTGATATACCTGTAAAATATTACATAATTAACAGACAAATCGCTAAAAATGTTTATCCTATTCGACTTTCTCAAAAAAATTTTAATTTTAACAATTACTTTTATTTAAAAATATGTTTTACCATAAATTTAAGCGATTAAAGAATAAAAAAATATCTTAAGACTATAGTTAAGTAATAACAAATTAATACTTACAGTACCAAATGCGCCGCTACCTAGAAACTTTGTTTGAATAATTTGATTTTTTGCGATTATGGTCAACGCAAATTCGTCTAAATTATATTGCAATCTAGGAAGGTTCAGCAAATTTAGTTGTGTGCACCCGAAAGGTATTTCATTTAAAGGTATTAATTCCGTATTCATCATTATTGGAGGCGAAACTATTTCATTTCTTTCTTTGCGTTGCCTGTATGCTGTCATATAAAAAAACTTTTAATACACGACATAATGCTACGCATTGCAATATCTTAATTCTTTTTAAGAAATAATGCCGATTTTTTCAAATTTTATATGTTCGTATATCTACATACCAAATCTAAACAATTTATAATAAAAGTCAAAAATTTATATAAAATATACTTACTACAATAAAAGTAGTAAACATTGTATATTACAATGATTACAATAAAACATAATATTAATGGCATATAATATTGCATAGCTGTCCCAGTTGCGCTAGAAATCTTCTTTGCATCACCTTTGTTACACAAGAGTACAATTCTTGGTTTTATTGGATTTATTACTTAAGATATTTTATCATAATATCTAAGAACTACATTACTTGAAATGGACACCAAAGATGGGTTGAAACGTAATAAGATTAATAAATTGCCAGTTAGTTGACACATATTTCTCAAAAATAAAGTGATAAACACTCTTCTCTCGACCAAACTGGCAAAGTTTTATTAATTCACTTCACAACGTTTCGACCATGATTTAAATCCTTAGCAAGTAATTTGCGAAATGTAGTTAAAATTTTAGGAAGAAAGCCAAATAATGTGAAAAACGTAATG
Source organism: Nylanderia fulva (assembly GCF_048542155.1). Classification (NCBI taxonomy): domain Eukaryota; kingdom Metazoa; phylum Arthropoda; class Insecta; order Hymenoptera; family Formicidae; genus Nylanderia; species Nylanderia fulva. The sequence continues at coordinate 268,043 of NW_028189485.1, read as the reverse complement.
TCAGCTTTACACAATGTACTCACTCGCTTACTTCTTTAAATTAAAACTACATTTTGCAAATTACTTGCTGAGGACCTAAATAATGGTTGAAACGTTGTAGAGTAAATTATTAAAATTTTGCCAGTTTGGTCGGGTGTTCATTATTTTATTTTTAATTCTATCTGGCAATTCTTCATGCACATATTTCTCAAATTATTATTAAGACATTTTATTTAAAACTTCATTATTCAATTTCTAATGCGAAAAAACTTTTAAGACATTTTTAAAGTAAATCCATGTTTTCATAACGTCTTCATTTGCTTACCGAGCGTTTCAAAAATAAATTCTTCTCCATCAGACGGCCATATGAAATCTTCTCTATACTCAGTATACTTCAATTTCAAACGAAATTTGTACTTAGTTTGCGGCAATGAATTTTCTATGTAATATGTTATTTTATCATTATTCTCCTCAATATTATTCGCAATTTCCCATATCCTCTTCCGTGACGCAGCATTTTTGTATTCTAGTATAAGGAATTCAGTAGGAATCGTCAGATTAACGCTTGGAATCCACGAGATATTCATACTGTTTGTATCGATCCCATTCAAACTTAAATTATTCGGTTTGGACATGTAGACTGTTTTTATTATACTGTCAGTGACGATATCTGTACGAATGATTGGATACACACTCACGTATATCTCGTATTTTTGCTTTGGTATCAGTGACCGAATTACCGCAAAAATCTTGCCATAAAAAAATTTTACACCAAAATTAATAAATATAAATATTTGAGAAAAGTTTTAGACATCACAAGAGAATAATATGAGAATGTGTGTATAAAAAATATGATATACATACATGTATGTTTATCATGTAACAGAAGATATATGGAATGAATAACAAAATCATTAATATTAACAATTCGTAACAAAACAATTTTATCAACATATGTTACGTTTAAGTTTAAATATTCATTACAATTAAATTTAAATGTGTAACAATATAACATCAATCTTTAAATATATGACGTAAAATTAAACTTTACTTTTTTTATATCATTAATTTTACATAAATAGTGACATGCAAGATTAATATCACAAACAATCCATTGTCTGTAGTATATATAACATTTAATTTAATCACGACGTCTAATATTAATAATAAAATAATTAATGCTCTCGTCAAGCGAACTAACTGAGCGACTAGCAGCAGCATCAAAAAACGCTCCGTGTAAAGATGATAGCGAATAAATAACCAGGCAAATAGCAAATAATTCGGCATCCTGCGCATATGCGAGAAAAATTTTTGCTAAAACGCTTGCGACTTTATTTTTCTTTATCAACAACGTATAAATGATTTGACGGTAACGACTTCGTCTCAGCCAGAAATTCGTTTTGAATCAAAAATGAAAAGCTAGCAATAAAAAGAATAAAAAACGAACATCTAGAAAAAGTTTCTATCAGCGAATTCGCTGATAAATTAAAAAACTTACTCAAAGCAAATAAAAACAGCATCGTGTAAAGCACTCTTTAAGTGTAGATCAGAGTGTATAAAAAAATAAATTTTTGGCAAACTGACCTGAGTTAGACAATCTTCCTGATCCTTCGAAGAGGACGTGAATGCCGTCCTCATTAGCATAAATATTTTTAGTAAAACACATAAAATTTTTAACGTTTTTAACATAGTAAGTTTTCTCCTCTTATAGATGTTTGCACTCTATTGGCTTTTATTCTTGACTGGTGACCAACCGCTATTAAATACCATAGAATCTTCTCAATGATTTAAATATATTAATCAATTCAATATCCCTTCAATGTTTCTTGCAGAGTCAAATCTAGATCGCGCGAAGCACTCGTCTCGGATGAAAGACATGAGAGGGCATAGAAATGAACAATAGATTGAACAATTTTTTTAAAAAAGTTTTTTTATAAAAATGCAAAAATGATATTAATATGTAGCAAACATTAGACGCCGCGAATTAAAGAAGAAATTTGCTCAAAGTGAATAAAAGCAGCATCGTGTAAAGTACACTTTAAGTGTAGATCAGAATGTATAAAAAAATGAATTTTCGGGAAATTGACCTGAGTTATACAATCTTCCTGTCCTTCGAAGAGGACGTGAGAGCCGTCCTCATTAGCATAAATACTTTTAGTAAAACACTTAATATTTTTATCGTTTTTACCATAGTAAGTTTTCTCCTCTTATACATGTTTGCACTCAATTAGCTTTCATTCTTGACTGGTGACCAACCGCTATTAAATACCATAGAATCTTCTCAATGATTTAAATATATTAATCAATTCAATATTTCTTGCAGAGTCGAATCTAGATCGCGCGAAGCACTCGTCTCGGATGAAAGACATGAGAGGGCATAAAAATAAACAATAAATTGAACAATTTTTTTAAAAAAGTTTTTTTATAAAAATGCGAAAATGATATTAATATGTAGCAATTCAAGTACCTACCAAGCTTATGTTATTTTGACATGCATTTGTGCATATGTAGAAAAAAGGGGCGTCAATTGCTAATAGTGCCTCGGATGAGAAAATATCTAGATCCGGCTTTGATCATTTGTATAGATTATAAATTATTAGCTGACACTTGTTTCTCGCGTGCTTTGTGCGCTCGGTATATAGTTGCGGATTTATGAGGATGCGCAAATAACAATTGGAATTTAAATTCGAAAGACTCGGGTTCAGTTTTTGATTCAACGACTTTCGGATCATTATTTTTTTCGTCTTTTTTTCTACAAATGATTAGGGAGAAATAAGCGAATTCTCGGTGTAATCAACGTCATCCGCGTTTAGCTCTTATAGCTTATTTATTCTTAATATACTTTCATTTTTAGTATGTTAAAGCTTGTATGTTTTTATTTATTTAGAGTTTGCACATTATTTTTTATACTATTAATATACTTTTAAACTTGAACTAATAATCTACATATGTTAGTTTTTTAAAGATTTTGCTTGTATTTTTAATGTTTTCTCAAATTTAACTTTTATGTTTTTTATGTGTTTTCTTTATTTTATCATGATTTGCTTTACATTTTTATATTTTTACGCGACAAGGGGGCAAGTAGATTTTAAGCCGATGTTCTATACTTACTTACTTGTTTATACTTTTATCTATATCTATACTAATATACATATAAAGAAGTAAAGTTTGTTTGTTCCATTGTGTGGGATAATCTGAGAAACTAATAAATTTTTTACTGGTGTATATCCTTCTGAGTAACATAGCTTATGTACAATCGTCTTACAACTTCTAAAAATGTGCGCGTTGTACAAAAAATGCGTTCTTTGCTCTTTATATTTTTCAATAATTTAATAATTTAGCGTAAAAACTACACGACCGATTTTGATAAAATCTTCACCAGTACATTTGTATGAATATAGTATGAATTATTTACGCTGCAACGTTAAATTATAAAATTGTTGGAAAAATATAAAGCGTAAAGAACGTAAAGAATTTTGTTGTACAATACGCGCACATTTTTAGAAGTTTGCAAGACGATTCCATATAGCCTATGTTACTCAGGAAGATCTAAGTTATTCACCTGTAAAAGATTTTTTCTAATCGGTTGAGTATAGTTTCTGAGATTACCTCAAACAATGAAACAAACAAACTTGACCTCTTTATATATTATTAGTATGGATTAAATAAAGTTTTCTTAGATATTACACGTCATATGCAATTTTTTTCTTTTTAATGATATTTATTAAAGTATATTTAATATGATTAAAAGTAAATACATAATTATATGTATATTCTAATAACGCAATAATCATTAAAATTATTTCATTTGCGATGATATACATATGTAAGAAATATGGACAACAATATAATCCTCTACAATTTCTAAAACAATTACAATTGAGCTTTACATTTTACTATGTAAAAATACTTTACCCTAAAAATTATAATTATATACTTTATTAGATATTATTAATATTTATTCAAATTTATTTTGGATTTTATAAATATTTATCACTGTTGTTATTATATAATTATACTTTATATTAATTACAATTATATGTAATATTTTATATTTATGTTATTATTAATGTATAGAAACACAATTATTATGTAAAAATAAATATATACTTATTTTACTGATTTTACTTAATTCTTCAGTCGCAGATAATAAGAAAAGCGGGTTATCCCACGGAAACTCACATTGTAACGACAGAAGATGGCTATCTTTTGACGTTACATCGTATTCCGGGTGGCAACGGCTTTCTATCTGTATTACTGATAAATGATATTTTTTGCACTTCTGTTGTTTGGGTCACTCTTGGCAAAGACAAAGCACTCGGTACGACTTTTTAATCAATTAAGAAACATTTTAGTATCGTTGATTTCACTTTTATTGGAAAGAGATCTAAAAAAAACTATAATTTAAATGTCAAAAGAGCATTTTAATGCACTATTAATTGTAATAAACAGTTGTAATAAACAATTGTAATAAACATTGTAATGCATTTTAGTTTTTGAAAATTTTATAAATTAAAAATTTGACTTTCCAAAATTACATAAATTTTGAAATTACTGTATATATGATATATTTAGAAATATATTTTTTTAACTTATCTGATTAATGAATGAATTATAAATCAAATCACGCTCTTAATTCGTTATAAAAATATGTGCACACAAAAATATGATTAAACATATGAATAAAATATTAGATGAAAAAGTACTAGTAAAATATTATAAACAATGTTATTTTTTTTACAATTTAGCTTACCTATTAGCAGATCAAGGATATGATGTTTGATTGGGCAATTTTCCTGGTACTGCGTATTCAAGAGCGCATATTTTCCTATCACCGTCAGAATGGAAATTTTGGGATTACAGGTATTTTCGTAAAATAAAAATAACGATGCTTTGTAAATGACTTACAAGGGAACGGTCGAAAGTGACCCTTACCGATTTTAATGAACTTGGAATATGTTTTAGAGCATTGAAAAATATTACACCCGTATTTTTTTTTAGCTGCGTATCTCGACATTTAGGAGGTAAATTATCCTCTTGTGTGAAAAAATCGTTTTTTTTTTAATTTTTTAGCCAATACTGTCGAAATGGTAAAAGATATAAGAAAATGTTTTAAATAAAAATTTGATGGTTTATAATATTTTTTAAAACAATGTAATCAAATTTTTCAAAAATGTCAAATTCCCCCCTCTCTCTTTATACTGCACTGTTTTAAAGAATATTAAAATCCATATAACTTTTATTTGAAACATTTTTTTTCACCTTATATCGTTATATCTTATACCAAAATAAAAAAAACAATTTTTTTCAAGGAGGGTTGTTTTACCCTCTAAATGTCAAGATACACAGTTAAAAAAAATACGGGTTTAATATTTTTCAATGCTTCAAAACATATTCCAAGTTCATTAAAATCAGTGAGGGTCTTCCAATCGTTCCCTTGTTAGTTTTAACAATATTAGTTCAGTCAGTAATATTGAATTTTTCATTAGCTTTCATGAAATAGGCGTCTACGATTTACCTGCGATGATTACACTTATTACAAATATGAGATCACAACCATTGCACGCGTACATTGGTCATTCTATGGGCGAATCTGTTTTTTACGTAATGGCAACAGAGCGTCCAAAAATTGCTAGAATGGTAAAAATGATGTTCAGTTTTGGACCAGGAATTTTCTTACATTATATGAGAGGTCCACTACGATAGATGTTTTATTTGGTGAAAAAGATGCAGGTAATAATATGTAAATATAATATACTACTTTGAGCTAGAATAAAATTAAGTAAATTGCATTTTGAATAGAAGATATCTTTAATTGCAGCCAATATTTCGAGTTCTGTTCCATGACAAATTACTTACACGAAAAATTTTTAAAACGGCAATGGCATTAATCGGCTGCAACTCAAATTTCCTTCTATCGAAGATGTGCGCTATTTTCATATTTTCAGTCTTCGGTTACGACCGTGAGCAGTTTACTTACGTGAGTAATAACTGAGTAAGTATTCGTCTGCGAAATATAATAATAAATTTAAAAGGTTCTGATATGCGAATACAAAATCATATCAAACAATTTTAAACCGTTGAACGAGAATATATCACAGATAAAAAATTAAGGAAACGTTTTGAAGCTTTATCTTTTATTGTGTGTATACACTCACACACACTCACATATATATATATATATATTATTTTTTTTTTAATTTGCTGTTTAGACTCAGCTGCCTGTAATCGTGAGTCACATACTTGTCAGTCTTTCGACTAAGACAGTGGCGCACATAACGCAAGAAATCCAATCGGGCAAGTTTCATCGATACGACTACGGTGCCACGAAAAATCTCTTAATCTATTCGATAGAACCTCCGGATTATGATTTATCGAATGTTACGGTGCCGATCGTGATATTCTATGCCAACAACGACTTCCTGGTCGATCCCATTGTAAGTAATATATGTACAAGTATTATAATTTCGTTGTAAAAAATATGCATTGATAAAACGAGAATTATTACATAATAAGTTAAAATATAAAATTGAGAAGTTGAAAGAATTATTAATTAGTTTGGAAGAATAATATAAGTAGTTATTAAAAGAATTAATTTAATTATATAAAAAAAATTTGCATAATAACTTAAAAAATATTTCTTTAAGAATGTGAAGAGGTTGTATAATTTACTGCCCAACGTAATAGATTTGTACAATGTGCCGCGGCCCAGTTTTAATCACGTGGGCTTTATATGAACCGAGGATGCACCTATACTTGTGTACAAAAGAGTTTTTAAAATCATGAAAGGGAAATATTTAAATAATGTAACAACGATATGATAATAGGTACATTGCGCTGATTTGGATTATGGAAGTTAAATAAATAAATAAATAAATAAATAAATAATAAATAAGTAAGTAAATAAATAATAAATAAATAAATAATAAATAAATAAGTAAATAAATGATAAATAAATAAATAATTTATTTCAGTGATTAAAAGTGCTAAAAACATGGTTGCCTTTGTAACGGTGCGGATTTCGGTTAGCCTCGGACGGCTCGCCGGAACCAGGATTCGGAATCGGAAGGCCAAACTTGCGTACACGGTTTCAAAGTCACAAAAGGTTTATTCAATGATTACTTACACTTGATATATACACTTAGTCTAGCGGACAGTCACACAAACTTATATATAAATGCGCGGACGGACGAACGATCTCGCGTTTGCGGGGCCGCGGGCGGCGGCACGGCGCGCTGCGGGAGAGTCGGATGCCGGGTACACCCTGGCGTCAGAGGGGGCACGCCCGCCTCTGCCGACCGGAGAGAAGGAGCCGAATGCCGGGTACCCCCAGGCAGCGAAGGGGTCAAACCCACCTCCGTCGGCCGGACACAGGAGACCGAATGCCGGGCACTCCCAGGCAACGAAGGGGTTAAACCCACCTTCGTCGGTCGTAGAGAAAGGAACCGAACGCCGGGTACTCCCAGGCAGCGAAGGGGTTAAACCCACCTCCGTCGGTTGGAGGGAAAGGAACCGAACGCCGGGTACTCCCAGGCAGCGAAGGGGTTAAACCCACCTCCGTCGGTTGGAGAGAAGGAAGTCGAACGCCGGGAACTCCCAGGCAGCGAAGAGGGTACACCCGTCTTCGTCGACTGTCAGGAATCTTGGTCTTGGAAGCCTCGAGTACACCCAGAGGCTTGGTGTCAGGATCAGGATTCAGGACAGGACTGGTGCCGGCTCTTCGGACGAGCCGGCTTATATACCGGTGCGGGTCCCCCCACGTGCTTACTGTCACGTGTTGGGCATCCCGCCGGAGGGGATGGATCACGCGCCCGGCGGATGGTCGGCCAGGAGCGTCGGGCAGGTGTTCGGCCCGGCGCACTTAGTAACGACCATTAATAGGTCGTTACATCACCCTCCCCTTTTACAGGGGGGTGGCAGGCAGGGGGTGGACGGCCCGTGGTCGACCCTGTCGGTCGAAGCGGATGATCCACTTCCCCGTCGCCGTACGTAGCCGATACTTCCGGCTGATCGTGGCGGCGTGGAAGGGGACCTCCACCACGGTGCCGTCCCCCAGCGTCACCTGCACTGGCGGTGTCGCAGCGGTGTTCAGCGGGTGCGGCGGTGGTGGGCGCGCGCGGTGGGTCGACGTGGGTCCGAGCGTAGGCGGGCCGGATGGTCGGGTGGTCGCTGATCGGCCGGAGACGGCGGCAAGGTTCCCGGGTCGGGACTCGGTGGCTGCGGGGGTCGAGATGTTAGGCCCCTGATGCTGCCCGGCCGCGGCGGGTGATCGGCGCGGCGCGTTCGCTCGGGCCTGGCGGCGTAACGCCATTAATACCCCTGGCCCGTGACGGGTCGTCCTCGGGGGAGGCGGGGTGGCGAGGATGATCGCCCGTACTCTCGTCTCCCTGTCGGACCGCTGGATGGTCGTCCCGGGCCGGGGCACGTGTGCGACTCGTGTCGGCGTCGGTGGTGCGGGGGTTGGTCGCCGCTTCCACCCTCCACCGCTGTCGTCGGATGAGGAGGAGAGGTCTCCGAACAGGTCGTTCACGTTCCTTGGCGAGCTCATCGTAGGACTAGGCCGATCGTGCGGCTCGTGTTGCCCTATATATCCCATTCGACGGGGTGGGGGCGCGCTGGAATGCGGTAAACAATTTTTTGTCGTTAGTTTTTCGGTGGTTTGGCCAGGATAGTGAGGGCTATAGTCGGTTAATACTTATCTTGGGGGTTTATGGCCCCCCCGATAGGCCGTTCGTCGTCACTCCCTGCGTCGTATTCGTCGGCTGTTTCCCTCGCTTCGGCCGGTTTCAGGTCCTGGATATGCACGTGACGGTGCCACTTGCCGCGTGCATCCCGGAGGTCTACGATGACTGGTGAAATGAGGCGGCGAACTTCCATTGGCCCGCTAAACTTAGGGGCGAGTTTCGCGTTGAACGCCTCGCTCTTCCGTGAGAGATGTCGGTCTCGTTTCCACACCTGGTCTCCTGGTTGCGGGCGCCATTCACGGCGTCGGAGATTATAGTGCCTCTCCTGTTTCTGGAACGCGCGGGCCAGGTGAACGCGGACAAGCTCGAAGGCCTCCTGTAGCTGCCGGCTGCGTTGCCCCGGTTCTTGCTCGTTCGGTTCGAATCGGTCCGCCACGTAAGGCCGGGCTAGCTCTCTTCCGTGAGTGATGTATGCTGGTGTATATCCCGTGGCCTCGTGGCGGGCGGTGTTAATGGCGAACTGTAGTGCGTCCAGGTGGCCATCCCAGTCCTGGTGGTGTTCTCCGGCGTACTGGGCGAGCATGGTCTTTATGGTTCTATTGGCTCGTTCCACCGGGTTGCAATGGGGTGCGTATACCGGGGAGGTGCGATGCTCTATCCCGAACTCTGCCAATAGTTGTTTGAATTCCCTGGACGTGAATTGCGTTCCGTTGTCTGAGTGTATCTGTGCGGGGCAGCCGTGACGATAGATGACCCGCGTGGTGATTCCTTCGGCCAACTGTCGCGCCGTTGCCTTCCGGAGAGGAATAAGCTCCAGCCACTTGCTGAATCGGTCCTGGGCCGTAAGGAGCCAGGTGTGTCCTCGTCGGGATCTCGGCAAGGGTCCCACCAGATCTACGGAGACCTGCTGTCCTGGTGCCGTGACGGGGGTGGCGTGAAGGAGACCGGCCGGTCGTCGTTGCGACACTTTATACGCCTGGCAGTTTGGGCATCGGCGCACGTATCGCGCGATTTCCCGGAACATACCGGGCCAATAGTACAACTGGGCGGCCCGGGCGATGGTCTTGGCCACCCCTAAGTGTCCCGCTGTGGGCTCGTCGTGTAGCCGCCGCAAGACTTCGGATCGTTGGTCGCGTGGCACGCATCTCTTCCATTGTTCCCCCGGAGGTGTGTGCCGGAAGTCCAGGTCGTGCAGTACGTGGCGATATAGCTGCCCATCGCGAATCTCGTAGTCTGGACTGGTCTCCGGTTCCGCTTCTACCTGGGCTCGTATCCGGTTGTACCAGGGACATGTTGGTTGGTTGATGATGGCGCTGAGCTGTGGTTCTCGCGAGAGCGCATCGGCTACTTGGTTCTGTGTCCCCCGACGGTACTTGATCTCGAAGTCGAATTGTTGCAGCTCGAATACCCAGCGGCCTAGTCGACCGGTGGGAGCCTCGAGCTGCTGTAGCCACTTTAACGCCTGGTGGTCCGTGATTACGGTGAACCGATACCCCTCCAGGTAGTCTCGCATTCTCCGGATTCCCCACACTACGGCTAGACACTCTAATTCGGTGGCACTGTAATTGCGTTCGGCGGGATTAAGTGTTCGGCTGGCGTAAGCGATGACGCGCTCTCCTTCCTCAAATTCCTGCGTGAGGACGGCCCCTAGTCCGTGTGAGCTGGCGTCCGTTTGTAAGAGGAAGGGGTGACTAAAGTCCGGGCAGGCGAGCACTGGCGCGGTTGTTAGAGCCTCCTTGAGCCGTCGGAAGGCTTGTTCTTCTAGTTCTCCCCAAGCCCATCGCGCGTTTTTCTTCGTGAGGTTCGTGAGGGGTGCGGCCACGGTGGAGAATTCGGGGATGAACCTGCGGTACCACGAGGCCATTCCCAAGAACTGGCGGACTCGACGGAGCGTGGTGGGGACGGGCCACCCCGTGATGGCGCTGACCTTGCCCGGGTCGGTCTGGATGCCCCGTCGGTCGATAACGTGTCCCAGGTACTTGAGGCTGCTTCGGCTGAAGTGACATTTTTCGATATTTAGGCGTAGTCTGGCACCCCTCAAGCGTCGGAAAACCTCGCGCAGATGTTGGAGGTGATCTTCAAACGTACGGCTGGCGATCACGATGTCGTCTAAATAGACCAACACGTGGGGCTCCAAATCCGGGCCCAGGACTGTATCGAGGAGCCGTTGGAACGTGGCCGGAGCGGAGTGGAGGCCGAATGGCATGACCGTAAACTGGTACAGCCCTTTGCCGGGTACGGTGAAGGCTGTAGCTGGCCGACTTGCCTTGGTTAGCGGAATCTGCCAATACCCGCTTTTCAGATCGAGGGTAGACAAGTATTGGGCCCCTCGTAATTTATCGAGTGTGGCGGTGATGTGAGGTAGCGGGTAGGCGTCTTTTTCGGATGCCGCGTTGAGCTTCCGGTAGTCGATGCAGAAGCGGTGAGTTCCGTCCTTCTTTCGGACAATGACTACCGGCGAGCTCCATCCGCTTGCGGAGGGTTCGATGACCCCCTCTTTCAGCATTTCCTCGACTTCCTGGTCGATCACTCGTTGCATGGCCGGGTTCCGTGGTCGGTATCGTTGTTTGATTGGCGGGCCGGGTTTCAGGCGGATGTGATGTTCGGCCCGATCGGTGGGGCCCCGGATGGTATCGAAGAGGGGCAACTCGGTGGCTAGGAAGGCTTGCAGTCGGGTGTGCTCATCGGTCGCTCCGGTGCTCAAGGCGGTGATGTTGGCGTTAGCGGTGGTTCGTTGTGTGGCCCGGCGTGTGTTAGTTGTTGTCAGGCCGATCCCCAGCTTAGCCCACAGGTCGATGCCTATCAGAATCGGGCTGCTGAGTCTAGGCAGCACCGCGAATCTGTGGCGACAGGGCCGCCCTTGGATTCGGAATCTTAGGCGGACAGTGCCGATGATGTTTGTGGTGGTCTCGTCGGCCAGCCGCACCGTGTTCCCGCCTGTGCCGAGGGATTGAATCGGTATCTGGTGTTGTCGAGCGGTTTCTTTGTCCATGAAGGACATTTCGGATCCGGAGTCCAATAGGGCTCGGACCTCTGTTTGACGTATCTGTACGCGTAGGTGCGGCCTGGGGTCGTACTCTATTCCGTGCTGGACCGGCCTACGGCCGCTACGTTCCCGGTCCGGGCGGCGTTTCCCGACGGTGGATGACAATCCCGGGTAAGTACCCCGTCCTTGCCGCATCGGGAGCAGAATTTTCTGGGGGGGCGTTTGCACTCTAGGCGAGTGTGTCCCCGTTGTTTGCAGCGCCAGCAGCACTCCTCTCGGTTATATGTGGCGGCGGCTATAGTGGCCCTGGGCTGAGCGGGGCTCTCCGCCTTGCGCTCTCTTCGCCTCTGAATGATAGCCTCGTACTGGACGGCCTTCGTGCTCAGGTCACCGAGGCTGGTCTGATCGGTCAGCGGGACGTATAGTTGGTACTCAGGGTCCATATTCTCGTAGATTTGTTCGACCTTGTCTCGGGTTGTGTATCCGCCGGCTCATCGCATCATGGTCAATACGGCCGTTGAATAGGCCTGGAACGTTTCCCCGGGTCGTTGATGTCGACCTTGTATCTCACGTCTCATCCGCCGCTGATATCCGGGCGGTAGAAAATGGGTACGGAACGCCTGAGTAAATTGTTCCCAGGTATCCCATTCCTCGTTATGGTTCCGATACCAGAGTAGGGCGTCGCCCCGTAGTAGTTCCGGAAGTCCGGTGATTAGCTGGACGGGGTCGAGGCCGTAGCTGGCTCGGAGTTCCTCCGTTCGCTCCAGAAAGGCAAGGGGATCTTTGCCATCGAAGAAGTGACCCCACTTTCGAATCTGGTTCATTGTTTTCATTCGGTCGAGTGCCGGCAGATCTTGGTGGGGTCGAAACGGTCGACGGCTTACCGTGTTCTCGCTACCACTATCATCCTCGTCGGACATCTGGTCGACCCCTGGTATGATGATGGTCGGTGGGATCAAGTTGACGGGCTTCTGCTGTGTGCTAGTCCCCGGCATGCTTTCTGGATACTTACTCATGTGTCTTCGCAGGCGTTTCCTCAGCGTGTCCAGCGGAGCGGTCGAGTCAAGGTGGCGTTGCTCCAGCTCCTGGAGGATCTGGTCTTTGGTGAGCGAATGCACCCACGCACTGCTCATTCGGTGATACGCAAGCTGGGCCTACCGTGCGTCAGTGTCCCTGTTCGGGCGCCATGTAACGGTGCGGATTTCGGTTAGCCTCGGACGGCTCGCCGGAACCAGGATTCGGAATCGGAAGGCCAAACTTGCGTACACGGTTTCAAAGTCACAAAAGGTTTATTCAATGATTACTTACACTTGATATATACACTTAGTCTAGCGGACAGTCACACAAACTTATATATAAATGCGCGGACGGACGAACGATCTCGCGTTTGCGGGGCCGCGGGCGGCGGCACGGCGCGCTGCGGGAGAGTCGGATGCCGGGTACACCCTGGCGTCAGAGGGGGCACGCCCGCCTCTGCCGACCGGAGAGAAGGAGCCGAATGCCGGGTACCCCCAGGCAGCGAAGGGGTCAAACCCACCTCCGTCGGCCGGACACAGGAGACCGAATGCCGGGCACTCCCAGGCAACGAAGGGGTTAAACCCACCTTCGTCGGTCGTAGAGAAAGGAACCGAACGCCGGGTACTCCCAGGCAGCGAAGGGGTTAAACCCACCTCCGTCGGTTGGAGGGAAAGGAACCGAACGCCGGGTACTCCCAGGCAGCGAAGGGGTTAAACCCACCTCCGTCGGTTGGAGAGAAGGAAGTCGAACGCCGGGAACTCCCAGGCAGCGAAGAGGGTACACCCGTCTTCGTCGACTGTCAGGAATCTTGGTCTTGGAAGCCTCGAGTACACCCAGAGGCTTGGTGTCAGGATCAGGATTCAGGACAGGACTGGTGCCGGCTCTTCGGACGAGCCGGCTTATATACCGGTGCGGGTCCCCCCACGTGCTTACTGTCACGTGTTGGGCATCCCGCCGGAGGGGATGGATCACGCGCCCGGCGGATGGTCGGCCAGGAGCGTCGGGCAGGTGTTCGGCCCGGCGCACTTAGTAACGACCATTAATAGGTCGTTACACCTTTTGTATTATATTATTATAATTTTAACAATTTACAGATTTTTTATACATATACATTGTATTATTATATATAAATATTATATTTTCATATAATATATAAAAATCTACTAATACAGTCAGACCTCTTATCCTACGACTCTTTTATGCTACGCAACTTCTGATCCTGCGACAAAAAAGTCTCTTATGCTACGACCGCGGAAGGAGAACCATATCGCCATTTCTCATACATACATCATGCTCATTCTTATTCATCTTACGCACTTCGCACGATTCGGACATATTCGGAACCCGAATGGACTACAGAGTAGAAATCTCTCTTTTTGTCGTAGAATCAGAGGTTTCTCAGACTGGAAATGTCGTAAGATAAAGGCCGTGGCACATAAAAAAAAATGTAAGCAGTAAGATTTAAGACTTAAGAAATTCATCCATATGGAATTCACAGAGCTGCTTAAGTTTCAAAATGGCTGCCTTACTGCTCGACCGTGATTAGTCGATTCACTTAAGTTCTACTGCTTACTGCTTACGTTTTTTTATGTGCCACGGCTTTAAGAGGTCCGACTGTACTGTCAAACTGTTCAATCTACTAAACGTTGTCAATAGTGCAGTGCATTCTCTCCAACAATATATACATATATATATATATATATTTGCTATTATTAGCATATCACAAGTTATCGATACAGCATTAATAAGCAATGAACAAATGTTTGCACTCAGTCTGTATTAATTTTGCTCACTTGTTTTCTGCCTTTTTCAATAATACATATCTCGACTTTCCGGAAAACTCTCTCGATTTGTCCGTTTTTTACTATTTAATAGTGTTAATTATGGATAGAATAAGATTGATAGGGTTTATGTATTTGCTGTCGTTTTACGGTTGTATTGATGGAGATGCGACCACCGAGCCAAACAAGTCCATAGAAAGAATAATTCGATCTAAAAGGAACGACGAGTCCAATTCCGATTTAATTCTCAGCACTGTAAGTATACATTTTAATTAAATGAAACGAGGATTAAAGTTTTCATTATTCCAATTAACTGAACTTCTACAACGCTGTCACACATTGAATAAAAAACGCGATCATGTACATGGTATCACTTAATTCACGCTTACTAATTTAAGTACATAACGTTATTTCTTACCAAAAAATCCATTTTTCTATACGTTTTCTTCTATATTATTTAATAAAGGAATAAATATTAAAAAAAATAGAGCAAAAATGCCGAGCTTTAGCATATGTAGATGTACTTATAGTGGGCGCGAATTAAATGACATCCTGTATACCGCTTTTGCCGCTTATATTGTTCACAATCAAAATCAAAATTTCCCAAAATTTCATGTACATCATCGTTAAGTAAGTAATCTTTAAAAATTATTATTGTTTTTTAGAACACACACACACACATGGTGTTTTACAAGTTTTGCATAAAACATTTTTTTCGAAACTAGTACTATATGCAATAAATAACAAATGTTCATTTTTAAGACTGTTTTTGTTATCACGATTAATAATATTTCAAATAATATACTGATAAAGAACATCCCATTAAGTATATTCTTGCATGTTACAAATATCTAATTAAAGAATATTTCTTTAGACAATTTTTCTCTTAAATTAAGAGGATCCTTTTGACAGATATGTACAGATTTTTTTCTATGAATAAATCCTAAAATAAACGTAAAATATTTAAATAACATTTTTATTTATGACAGATCGCTGCCCTGCAATTGCATGTTTAACTATAAAATGTAACGTATTTCCAAACTTATGGAGGTTACTGTATATGCAAATTGTAAACGTGAGAAGCAGTTTTTTAATTCATTAAATACCTATTGACATATATGAATAATATGTTAAAGAAAATCTCCATATTTTCTTTTAAACGCAATTACACGTGTGTTATCTTTTTTACAGCAGATGATTTCTCTCATTATGTTGTGCATAAAATTAGTGGAATAAGATAATTAGAAAATAAATGTTTTACTAGATATTTTTCAGGGTTTAAATAAAATTTATATCGAATTAAAGTATAAAATATCTTGTGAATTATATATTTTTTAATTCTATTCTTTTAATTTTTTAGACAGAATATTATGAGAAATCGATTTAAAAAATATATTAAAAAATATATTATTTTAAAAATTCAAGATTATTTTATCTGCACTTGGTAATACTATATCTAAAGTGTCCAAATGTTGACATCAGTAAATAAATGTTTTTAAACTACAATTTCTATCTAAAACATTTTTTTATAAAATGTATTTTTTCCAATACCAGGGTCTCGATCTTTGTCAATGATGAATTGAACACTTTGTACTGTACGTAATGATTGCACGCAACTGCTATACTTCCAATAGTTACTTATACATTCATATTGCAATGCTGCTTATCATAATAATATTACCTTCATGAATTCCTTTAGAAGAAAAATATACATATATACAGAATGATTCAAAAATACAAGTGTAAAAACTTTGAAAAATTGTTTATGAAATATCATGCTAAGTACATATAATTTTATAATAAACATATATAGATTCTATCTTTAATGTAGAAAGTATAGATGTTTCAAAATCTTGACACACTCCTAGTAAGCCACGTAGAACGTGATCTTGAGAAATCAAAATATAACATCATTATTATTTATTTAAAGATTAATTTGATCGATAAATATTTAAAAAGTGTTTAAATATTATTTCTTTGGTTTTTATATAAATGTTACACAGATCGAATTTTCATAGGTTTTAATGAGTAGCCAGGGATTAAATTATATAACAAAAGTGTTTTTGTTATTTTATATTATATTATACTCTCATTTTAGTGATTCTTCTTTCAGCCAGAGATAATAAAGAAAACGGGTTATCCCACGGAAACTCACGTTGTAACAACAGAAGATGGCTACATTTTGACATTACATCGTATCCCAGGTGGCAACAGCTCTCTACCTGTATTACTGGTACACGGTACTTTTTGCGATGACACTATTTGGATCGCTCTTGGCAAAGGCAAAGCACTCGGTACGACTTTTTATTTAATCATCGAAAGATATACTAACAATGTCGATCAGATCACATCGTTAATTTTACTTTTAATGAAAAAATATCTAAGAAAAAATATTAAATAAAATGAAGAAACAAAAATATTTTAATGTATTTTTAAGTAAGTTACATTTTTAGTTTATCTTATTTTTTGAAATTTTTTGAAATTTAAAAGTTGAATTTCTAAAATTTGTTACATGACAGGTGTATATATGTATATTTTATATATTTACATAATTTACATATATGATTATATATATTTAGAACTGTAATAAGTGAATTATGAATCAGATTACGGTCTTAATATCTTGTTATAAAAATATTTCTACGTAAAAATATGGTAAGAAATATAAAATATAAAAAAACAGATGCAAATAAAACATTGCAAATATTTTTTTTTATTTTGTATTCTAGCTTATTTATTAGCGGACCAAAGGTACGATGTTTGGTTGGCTAATGTGCGTGGTACTCCTTATTCGAAAAAGCACGTTTCCCTATCACCGTCAGATTGGAAATATTGGGATTTTAGGTTTTCTCATAAAATAAAAAATAATAATTTTTTGAAAAAATAAATAATTTTTCCTTTGGCAAAATTTATAAATGCAGATTATATATAGAAGTATATATACATACTTGTGTGTATATATTTAAATATTTCATGATAATATATGTATTTTCTATCAGCTTTCATGAAGAAGGCATCTATGATTTACCCGCAATGATTACATATATCACGGATATGAGATCACAACCATTGCACGCGTACATTGGTCATTCTAAGGGCACATCTGCATTTTACATAATGGCAATACATCGTCCAAAAATTGCTAGAATGATAAAAATGATGATCAATACCGGTCCAGCAGTTTTCGTAGATCATATGAAAAGTCCACTACGACCAATACTTTATTTGATAAAAGAGTTTCAGGTAACAATATAATATATGTAAGAATACTATTAAAAAATAAATCATATTGTAAAATAACTGTTTAGAACATTATTCTTCTGTAAACAAAAAATTATTTTTTGTCTCAATTTTACCTGTAAAAACACACGAACACATTATTTCTCTAATATTCTCTTAAACACTATAAATATATATTGTACATATAAGTAAATATAGCTTACAATTTGTTTTAAAAGTTGATGCTAGAAATTATAAAAAACTATGAAAATTATTTTTGTTGTTACAAAATAATGCATAAATAACACAACATTCTACATATCTTGTCCAGGATTAAAAAAATTACTATATAAAGTACCTCGTTGCCATTATTTGTTAATAATATTTTTAAAAACTAATTTGTTAAAATATCTTTAACCTTATGTGTTATTTCAAAAGATTGATATGACCAACTAATTTATTAATCTACTTAATTTGAACATAAAAAAATTTATAAAAATTATAAAATCTGATTTGGAATTTAAAACTTTAAAATTTATTGAGCTTGTGTATTAACTTTGAAAAATAATTAATTTTCTGTTTAAAAATAATTAATTCTCTGAATTAACGCTTCTATAATTTATCTTAATTTGTATAATAATATTCTTAAAAAAATCTTTATTTTTTTTATTCTTTAAATATATACTAAAAGTTTTAACAAGTATAGATTTACGAGTAAATTATCATCATGAAATAAAGAGATTTTTTATTGCAGTCCATATTGCGAGTTTTGTTCCATGACGAATTATTCCCGGAATATGTTAATAACATACTAAAGACGTTACTCGGCTGCAACCTGAGTTTTTACCAAGCGGAGTTGTGCGCCAATAATTTCTTATTTATCCCTTTCGGTTACAACCCCGAGCAGCTAAATTTAGTGAGTAATAATTCTTCTGCAAATTATAATAATAATTTAAGAAGACTCTAATATACTTTCTTATATTAGAGTCTTCTTAAACAAAATTGGATGTGAAAATGGCTAATAAGAATTGATGCATATATTAAACACGACAAACTTGTCTTTATATTTTTCTCTAATTATTTTACACCAAAAAACTATTCTATTTTTATTTTTCTTTATTTGCTTTTGTAGGCGAATTATTATTCTACCGATATTCATTTATATACACGCGTGAGCGGCGAATTGCGTCTCCGCTCCCCCTCCCTCTACCGCTGGCGGCGCTGCGTAAGAAAGAAGAGAAAAGGTGAAGAAGTCAGTTCCCCGCGGAGAGAGAGAGCCGTTGGACCGAGATAAACGGCAGTGAGCCGTCGTGCGTGTTCTATCGAGTACAGTTTAACCTAATAAAGATCCTTTGTTAAGATCCACTAGAAGCCTTATTAGAATTACGCCCTGACATCATCTAAAACTATCCTGACACCACCTACAACTTCAGAAGTGGGATCAAAGAAGAAGTTAGTGAAGGATCCGTGAGGTTAATACACGCACGAGAGATACACGGGACTTTTGAAAAGTACGACCAAGTGTTGTGGTCGATGCAGAGAAAACCGTGTCTTGTGTTACTCGTGCAAAAAGACAGAATATTCCGCGCTGTGTGCCACGAATATTTTGACGGTCATTCGCGCTGTGTGCCGCGAATCTTTGCTGCGTGCAAAAAAAAAAAAGACAGAATATTCCGCGCTGTGTGCCACGAATATTTTGACGGTCATTCGCGCTGTGTGCCGCGAATCTTTGCTGCGTGCAAAAAAAAAAAAGACAGAATATTCCGCGCTGTGTGCCACGAATATTTTGACGGTCATTCGCGCTGTGTGCCGCGAATCTTTGCTGCGTGCAAAAAGACAGAATATTCCGCGCTGTGTGCCACGAATATTTTGATGGTTATTCGCGCTGTGTGCCGCGAATCTTTGCTGCGTGCTAAAAGACAGAATATTCCGCGCTGTGTGCCACGAATATTTTGACGGTAATTCGCGCTGTGTGCCGCGAATCTTTGCTGCGTGCAAAAAAAAAAAGACAGAATATTCCGCGCTGTGTGCCACGAATATTTTGACGGTCATTCGCGCTGTGTGCCGCGAATCTTTGCTGCGTGCAAAAAGACAGAATATTCCGCGCTGTGTGCCACGAATATTTTGATGGTTATTCGCGCTGTGTGCCGCGAATCTTTGCTGCGTGCTAATTGTTCCGCCGCGTATGAGAGAAAGCGAGTCCACGTATCGCGTGCGGTGAATCGACGCGAAACGCGATATCCCTGTGAGATAGAATATTCCGCGCTGTGTGTCGCGAATATTTTGACGGTAATTCGCGCTGTGTACCGCGAATCTTTGCTGTGTGCTAATTGTGCCGACGTGTGTCGCGAGCATTTTGACTGAGGTTAAACATTTATTAACACGTCGCTGTGTGCTAGGACGTATAGAAAAGGGAAGTGCAGTGTGTCGCTAACAATGGCGAGACCGCCGAGTGCGTATACGCTTGCCGAGATTAAGGACATTCTCCGCGAGAAGAAATTGCCGGCGACCGGTAACAAAGCTGACCTGATAGATCGATTGACTGCCAATGACCCGGAGATATGGACCACACTGGATGAACAGAGGTCACGGCAGAGCCGCGGTGTCGATCAGCCGATTGACGCGGGCCATGAATCGAGGGATGCCGTCGCGGGCAAGGACAATGAAAGCCAAGTAAGTAACGACGCATCCGTTGAAGGTCCTTTGACTGAGAATGACTTGATTCGACGAGAAAATGAACTACTTAGAAGAGAACGAGCTCTTCTTCAACGTGAATTAGATATCGTTAGACGAGAGAACATCGAAGATCATGGAGTACCGCAGATGAATGATGACGGAAGAAGACGTAATGGTCCACCGATGAGCGAAAGTGTAAGGGCTATTCGCGACTTGTTGAGCGAATTCGACGGCAGTGAGGGTACGTTCTGGAAATGGGAACAGCAGGTACAATTGCTGCGAGTGTCGTACGCCTTGGATGATGCTGCGACAAGAATTTTAATAAGCTCTAAATTAAAAGGACGTGCATCCGAGTGGTTTCACTCCAAACCACATCATCTTACCCTTGGTATAGAAAATCTATTGGCGGCCATGAAGGGAATGTTCGACCTTCGTCAATCAAGATTGTCCCTACGCAAGAAGCTCGAAGAGAGAGCATGGCGGACGGACGAATCATTCACGAGTTACTTCCATGATAAAATAATCCTCGCTAATAGGGTACCGATAGTAGATGACGAAGTTGTCGATTATGTCATCGAGGGTATACCTGATCGCAATCTCAGAGATCAAGCACGTATTATGCAGTTCGAGTCTCAGTCGGATTTATTGGAGGCATTTAAAGGATTGACGCTACACCCGAAGAAGTTCCCTGATCGCGAATGGAAGAAACCTATTGATCAAGGAAAAATCCAAAAGGATGGGAAATTGTCGATGAAGGAGAGTTCAGCGTTTAAAGGAAATCCAGCATCGTCGAGTGCAGATTTGACACCACGCCGAAAGATAATTAAATGTTATAACTGCCAGGGAGTTGGACATCTGGCATCCGCATGTTCACACCCGAAGAAAGTTAAGGGAGGCTGTCATCGATGTGGTTCAGCCAGCCACTTGAAAAAAACTGTCCCGAGAAAGAGTCGAAACCCGAGTCGGCGAACGTTGTGAACTTGATCGAACCGATATCCGTTAGCGATCCGTATTGTGTACAGTTAAAGTTTTCGGTGTCCTTTGAAGGGGATATGGATCGTGAATATACAGTAGACGCGATAGTTGATCCCGGCTCCCCAGTGAGCCTCATAAAAACTGAGTATGTTCCGACGAGTTTGCGCGAACCGCTACCTCCTAACAGCGATTGTTTCTGTGGAGTAAATAAATCCCCTGTTCGCGTAGTAGGCACCTTTTCGAAATTAGTCGAAATCGAAAGAATTAATATTCAGCTACGTTTTCTGGTAGTACCGAACGAAACAATGTCGTGTGCGGCATTACTTGGTCGCGATTTTTGTCGAGATCCGTTAATAAAAATCGAACTAGGTAAAACGGTAAAGATTACTAGGAGAAACGAGTCGACAAGCGAGAACAATTTTGATACCGAGATTATGCAAATAGAATATCTCAAAAATCCTGTAAAAGTTGGAGAAGAATTGAATATTAATCCCGGTGTCGAATCGCATGTAGTCGAAAGCGTTCGAAGATTGTATAACAAAGAATACGTTGATAAATGGGATTCGGATGTGAGCGAACCGGAAACCGAGATGAAAATTTTATTAAAAAATGAACAGCCGATTACCTTCCGGCCTAGGCGTTTAACGTATGCCGATAAAGAAAAGTTGCAAGTAATATTAGACGACTTATTGAAAACAGGTACAATTAGGCAGAGTAATTCACCCTACGCTAGCCCAATCGTTCTCGTGCGGAAGAAAAATGGCGAGTCACGACTGTGTGTCGACTTCCGTGAAATAAATAAGATTACTGTAAAAGACAATTTTCCCACACCGTTGATAGATGATCATATTGATCGGTTAAAAGGAAAAAAATATTTTAGTAGTCTCGACTTAAGGAACGGATTTTATCATATTAAGATGTCTGAGTGTTCGGTAAAATACACCTCGTTTGTGACGCCTATCGGACAATTTGAATTCCTACGAATGCCGTTCGGGTTGACTAATGCTCCACGAGTGTTCCAGAGATTCGTTAACAAAGTCTTTGATAAACTCATCCGAGAGAGTAATATCTTGTTATATCTAGATGATATTTTGATAGCGACTGAAAGTATAGAGGAACACCTAAATATTTTGAAAGATGTATTTGAAATAGCGCGACGATACCGGTTGCAGTTTAGACTCGATAAATGTTTCTTTGTTCGAACGGAAATTGTATATCTTGGGTATTTAATTAATGAAAATGGTATTCGCCCGAGTGAGCAACATGTTGAAGCCGTAACTAATTACCCAACCCCGCGAAACATAAAAGAGACGCATCGATTTGTTTGTTTAGCTAGTTACTTCCGTCGTTTCATCCCGAAATTTTCAATAGTCGCTAAACCGTTATATGACTTAGTCAAGAAAAATGCCGTGTTTAAATTTGGTTCAGAGGAGATCAAGGCCTTCGAAAAATTGAAACAGTTGTTATCTTCTCAACCGATACTATCGATTTATTCCCCGACACTTGAAACAGAATTGCACTGCGATGCGAGTACAAGTGGTTTCGGCGCGATACTTTTACAACGACAAAAGGATGGTATTTTCCGGCCTGTATTTTATTTTAGTAAACGGACAACAGTTGTCGAATCCAAGTATCACAGTTTTGAGCTGGAGTGTCTCGCTGTGATTTATGCGATTAAACGGTTTCATATCTATCTCGCCGGTATCCCTTTTAAGATAATAACAGACTGCGACAGTTTTCGCCTTACTTTAAGTAAACAGACAGTTAATCCGCGAATATATCGTTGGGCATTATTTTTAGAACAATACTGTTATCAAATCGTACATCGACCCGGTACACAGATGAATCATGTCGACGCGTTGAGTCGATGTCATAGCATTCTGACATTAGAAGCAAATTCGTTCGACCGAACTTTATCTATTCAACAAGATCGGGATGTAAATATAGTAAACATTCGAAATAAATTAGAAAAATCTGAGGATAAATTCTTTGAATTGCGAGACGGTCTTGTTTACCGTAAAGATAAGGGTAAAAAACTCTTATTTTATGTACCGATATCAATGGAAAGTAATGTAATCCGTACGTGTCATGATGACATTGGCTATGTCGGCCTCGATAAAGTTATTGCTAACATTAGGCAAATTTACTGGTTCCCACAAATGAGAGAGAAAGTAAAGTGCTATATTTCTAATTGTCTGCGTTGTATAGAGTTTTCCCCTTCTAGTGGAAAGAAAGAAGGCAAGTTACACAGTATACCGAAAGAGAACTTACCCTTTCGAACGATCCATGTCGACCATTGTGGTCCCTTTGAAAAAACCGGTCGCGGATACAAATATATTTTAGCAGTAGTAGATGCTTTTACAAAGTTTTTGAAAGTATATCCGTGCAAATCTACGGCCTCGAATGAGACAATTAATCATTTGCGAAATTATTATCGAACTTATAGTAAGTCTCGACGCATTGTGAGCGATCGCGGAACTGCCTTTACGTCAGATAAATTTACTGAATTTATAAATAATGAGTCTACTCAGCATATCCTCGTAGCTGTTGGTACTCCGCGTGCAAATGGTCAAATAGAACGGTTCAACCACGACATTACTCCGATGATTGCGAAGTTATGTGACGAACCACACAAATGGGATCAAGTTTTAGATCAAATAGAATATGCATTTAATAATACGATTTGTCGATCAACGGGGGAAACCCCCAGTAAACTATTATTTGGCGTAGAACAACTCGGTAAAGTTAACGATAAACTTAAACTAGTTTTAGATACTGATACTAGTCGAGATCTAGTGTTATTAAGAGAAGCTGCCTCTGAAAAAATTCAGAAGAGTCAGAAAGAAAACGAACGCTATTATAACAAGAAACACAAAGAAGTGAAACAATATAAAGAGGGCGACTACGTAATGATCCGTAATGTGGACACTTCTGTCGGTACCAATAAAAAACTCATACCAAAGTATAAAGGGCCTTACGTTGTAAAGCGAGTGCTAGGTTCTGACCGTTATGTAATAACCGATGTCGAGGGATTTCAAGTCACTCAAATGCCCTATAATAGCGTCATTGCCGCCGACGCGATGCGACCATATATATCCAAATAAATATGACTAATCAGTATGTTTATTTAGTCCATAAGAAATGTTTATTTTATCCGGCGTTACTTAATATGTTGGATATATTTACTTAATACGTTTTCTTCCTATACGTACGACCGAGACGGTCGTAATGTCAGGCTGGCCGACTGTAGGCGAATTATTATTCTACCGATATTCATTTATATACACGCGTGAGCGGCGAATTGCGTCTCCGCTCCCCCCCCTCTACCGCTGGCGGCGCTGCGTAAGAAAGAAGAGAAAAGGTGAAGAAGTCAGTTCCCCGCGGAGAGAGAGAGCCGTTGGACCGAGATAAACGGCAGTGAGCCGTCGTGCGTGTTCTATCGAGTACAGTTTAACCTAATAAAGATCCTTTGTTAAGATCCACTAGAAGCCTTATTAGAATTACGCCCTGACATCATCTAAAACTATCCTGACACCACCTACACTTTGTAATTCTTTTTTAAATATTATGTATTAAGGCGATGCTGACCATGATGTTTTACCGATTTTGAGTTCAAGTGCTTATTTTTTTTTATTGGCTATTATACAGATTGAAAAATTTTTTTCCACGGGGAGTAGTGTAATTTCGTATAAAAAACAATAACAATAAATTTAAAAATTACAGTTTTTTTATAGGCCTCTTGCATCAGCTCATAACAATACTTATTTAATACAAAAATGCTGCAGTTTATTTATGCACAAAATATGGCGCTCCCAATAGAGATGGCATGAAAGAATAATACAGAAGTAATAAAAATGAGATTAAAAGCATGTATCAAAAGCATGTAGCAAAAAATTCGTACTTGAATTAATTATGTATGTATATTTGCGTGCGAAATTGATGTCGAGGCATAAAACAGCAAAACTTAGTTGCCGGACAGCGCTTCCCATTTATTATTATCAGTACTTTCATTGTGGAGAATTTTTCAATCTGTATATTCAATAAAAAGTGAACGATCTATATAACCTAATTTAAAGTCGATAAAACAGTACAATGGTAGCATCCCCTTAATATAACTGAAGAAGACTTTAAAAATTATTTATTTATTGTATAAAATAATATAAAATTATATTTAAAAATTAGAATATATTATAAATTTAAAATTTAATATTAGAGAAAAAGAAAAAAGGAAAGGAAAATTTAAATATTATTATTTAATTATATTATATAAAATAATTAGAGATGAGTGTACACAGACAAGTTTGTCGCGCATAATATATGCGCCTGATTTTTATTTATTCTTTTTATACCTATAATCTTCCGTAGAATGTCGCGATGCAAGAATGATCCTTACGTTTCAGGATCGCGCAATTACACTTCACATTGAATCTTGTATTTACATACATATTTGTATGTATAATATGTATATGTATATATGTGTATATTTGTAGTAAATATTCATATGTGTTTTTAATCCCTATTTAGACTAATCTGCCCTTTATTGTGAGTCATATGCCCGTCACCACCTCGCTTAAGACTGTGGTGCACATCGCTCAGATAATCCAATCGGGTACGGCTCGGGAATATGACTACGGTGCCACGAAAAATCTCTTGATATATAAATCAGTGGAACCTCCAGAGTACGATTTATCGAAAGTCGCGGTACCGATAGCGTTATACTACGGCAAAAACGACTTGTTTGTGGATCCTATTGTAAGTAAATTGAAAAAAGTATTTATATTTATTTGATAAATAGTGTAGAAATTATTAGATTTTATAGTATAGAGATTGTAACTTGACTTTGTATATATGTAGATAAAATTTCGTATTTTCACAACCGGAAATATAGCTTAAAAGAAATTACCGTGCATAATTCAAAAATGGTTTTTTCAAGGATGTGAAGAGATTGTACAATGCACTGCCCAACGTGATAGATATTTACGAATTGCCCAATTTTAATCATATGGACTTTATATTTGCAAAAGATGCGCCAAAGCTTTTGTACGAAAGAGTTTTGAAATTCATGAAAGGGAAATATTCAAACAATGTAACAACGATATGATAATAAAATACATTGATGATCTGTATATTGCACGCTAAATTCCAGTAATGAACACGATTGATGTCACTTGCATTAATTTCAATTAAACAAGCTCATAATATAATTTAGCATTGTTTAAAATTTGTACTTTCGAACTAACAATAACAATTTATTAATTTCTTAATTTCTCAATAGCCGGTATTAATCGATAAATATTTATTGCTTACATAAACAAATTATAAATAAAAAAAATTAAATAATTTAATTCTGTGATTTAGAATACTCAAAAATATCGTTCGCTAGTTGTCTTTTTATATTATATTATTATAATTTTAGCAATTTATAAATGTTTTATACATATATTGAATTATATATTATAGATATATTGAATTACATAATTATTATATCTTCATATAATATATGAAAATTAACTAACGTAGACTATTGAATCACTGAACGTGGTTAATAACGCAGAGAGAGGGTGCATTCTCTCTTTCTATCAATATATAATTAATTTTTTCCATTGGCATAATATTACACGTCATCGATGCAGTATTAATAAATAAAGGACAGAATGTTAATGCGCTCAGTTGTCATTATTCATTTCGCTTACTTATTTTCTGCCTTTCTTCGATAATAGATATTCCGATATTCCAAAAAACTCTCTCGAGTTTCCGTTTTCATTCACTGTTTAGCATTGTTAATTATGGATGGAATAAGATTGATAGGGTTTATATGTTTGCTGTCGTTTTACGGTTGTCTTGATGGAGATGCGACCACCGAGCCAAACGAGCCCGTGGAAAGAATAATTCAATCTAGAAGGAACAACGCTGAGCACAATTCTAATTCAATTCTCAGCACTGTAAGTACACACTTTTAACTAATTAAAATGAGGATTAAAGTTTTTATTAAATAATGATTGAAATGATTTGGTATGATGTATCAATCCGCCAGTATAATTGTAAACCACAATTAAGTATTAACAAAGATGCAATTTAATTCGAACTGGCTATTCATTTATTGAAAATAAGTACACACTACGTTTCAACCCATATTGTGGTCCTTTTCAAGTGCTAGTTCTATTTTTAATTAATGTAATTGCTGAATAAGAACAAGTATGTATTACAGATCAAATTTAGTATTAATGTAATGTTAATTTTGCTTGCCAAATTATGTATTTTTGTTTTCTAGCACTTGAAAAGGACCACAATGTGGGTCGAAACGTAGTGTGTACTTATTTTCAATAAATGAATAGCCAGTTTTTGGTCGAATTAAATTGCATCTTATTATTTGTTAAAATTTTATCACTAGCAATCAACAATTAATTGGGACAATTAAGTATGTATGTAATCATAAAAAACGACTAATACTGGACAAATAATTTCTTTATTGAAATCAAATTAACATGACGTTTCGACCTGTGGTTTAGATCATTTTCAAATGCAGTAATAATTGAGATGACATAACAAGTACAGCGATGAAAAAAAACTTATAACATGTATCACAAATATAAAAATATAAAAATATATCAAATTAAACGTGTCTAAAAAGACGTCTCGTCAATACAAAGTGTGTCCAAATAATTTATTATTTTTATTTGGACACGTTCTGTATTGACGAGACGTCTTTTTTTAGAATCGATTTAAAAAATACATTAAAAATTACTATGGTTCTATTTTAAAAATTCAAGATTATTTTACCTGGACTTTGTAATACTATCCAAAGTCCAAATAATGAGATCAGTAAATAAATGTTTTCAAACTACAATTTTTATTTGAAATATTTTTTTATAAAGCTTATTTTTTTCAAGACCGAAATCTCGATCTTTATGAACGATGAATTGAACTATTTTAAAAATTCAAGATTATTTTACCTGGATTTAGTAATACTATCCAAAGTCCAAATAATGAGATCAGTAAATAAATGTTTTTGAACTACATTTTTTATCTAAAACATTTTTTTATAAAACTTTTTTTCAAGACCAAAGTCTCGATCTTTATAAACGATGAATTGAACACTTTGTACGTAATGATTGCATGCAACTGCTATATAATAGCTACTTACACATTCAATGTTATAGTGTTGCTTATCACAATATATTCCTTTCATTAACTTCTTTATGAGAATATACTACTACACATATATTAACTTCTTTATGTAATACTACATTAATTTATGAGATATATGTATATTTTTCGTGAGGAATAATATACATATATACAGGATGATTCAGAAGTACGAGTGTAAAAACTTTGAAAGATTGTTTGTAAGATCATTCTAAGTATATATAATTTTATAATAAACATATATAGATCCTATCTTTAATATTGTAAGAAGTATAGAAGTTTCAAAATTTTGTTACACTACGAGTAAGTCACGTGATTCGCAGAAAGTGACCTTAAGAAATCAAAATAAAACATCATTTATTTAATAATTAATTTGATCAATAAATATTCAAAATGTGTTCTCTAAGCTTGAATACAGGCATTGCAAACACAAATCAAAGAACCGTATACACGATACATTATTTTGTCATGCGAATTTCATTTGCTTCAATAGTCTTTAAATGCATACTTCCACTGATACATTGTTTCCTTATTTTTACAGCCTGTTTTTCAATAAAGCAAAGTTCAGTTTTCATACTTGGATATTGGTTTGCTGTTTATCTTTCATATAGGTTATTAGATAAGTTTTCTTAATTATTATACGTCATACGCAGTTTCTCTTTCATATATCATTTATTGTAGTCTATTTAATGATTAAAAATTTAGTGATTAAAAATTAATAAATAATTATATGTGTATTTTAATTATAGAATAATCATTAAAATTATTTCAGTTACGAAGATATATGTAAGAGAAAGATATGGACAACAATAAAAAATAATCCTCTACAATTTCTTTCTAAAATAATTTTAATCGAGTTTTACACTTTACTTTGCAAAAATACTTTAATTATCCTATAATCTTTAAATATTATAACTATATGCTTAATTAGATATCATTAATGTATATATTTCATATATTTTAGATTTTATAATAATTCATTATTATTATTACCAAATAATTATTCTTTATATTTATTATATATTATATTTTATATTTATATTGTTACTGCAAAACGCTACATTATTATGAAAATAAATATTATGCTCTCATTTTATTTTGTCTTTTAGCCAGAGATAATAAAAAGAACAGGTTATCCCAGCGAAACTCACGTTGTAACAACAGAAGATGGCTATCTTTTGGCGTTACATCGTATCCCAGGTGGCAACGGCTCTCTACCTGTATTATTGGTACACGGTGCTTTTAGCGATAACACTATTTGGATCGCTCTTGGCAAAGGCAAAGCACTCGGTACGACTTTTTATTTAATCATCAATAAATATAACAGTAATGTCAATCAAGATTACATCATTAATCTTACTTTTAACAAAAAATATCTAAGAGAAAAGTATTGATTTTAAATGGCAAGAAACAAAAAGATTTTAATGCACTCTTAATTGCGTTACATTTTTAATTTATCTTATTTTATAAAATTTCCTGAAATTTAAAAGTTAAATTTTTAAAATTTGTTACATGACAGGTATATATATATATATATATATCAAGAGACACGGTAGTGTCTCGCGACCAGTTAAGGGCGTAGCGGAGACACCGTGTATCTTAACGCGAGTCGGACATTTGAGTCTTTATAATATTTCGAATCCTCAATAATGGCTGAAGCAATCGAGTTTATACTAGACTTAATCGATAGATTGAGTTCGAATTATATAATAAAAGTGTCTTTATTTCTGCTCTACGTGATTTGTAAGCAGAGATATATAAATGCAAAGTCGAAATATGAAAAATTTCTATTAAGAAACGTCCCCGTCATCATTATCATCATTATCATCATCATTATCATCATCATTATCATCATCGACCACGCATACATAGTAGTATCGTGCTACACGTATTCACACGTATACAACACATGCGCACACATATATCACACGTACACAACACATGCAAGATGCATGTAGTGGTAATTTTGTCCATCTCGCACGTTTTACAACAGATGGCGATAGTGGCGCTCCGCCATATCGGCAGCGTGCGGGGTTATGTTGGCTAACTCTCTCTCTCTCTCTCTCTCTCTCTCTCTCTCTCTCTCTCTCTCTCTCTTTCTCACACACACACGCACACACACACACACTCTCTCATTCTCACTCACTCACTCACTGTTCGTCTTGTGTACTTATTTAGTACATTCATGTTCGGCAGCGTGCGGGGTTATGTTGGCTAACTCTCTCTCTCTCTCTCTCTCTCTCTCTCTCTCTCTCTCTCTCTCTCTCTCTCTCTCTTTCTCACACACACACGCACACACACACACTCTCTCATTCTCACTCACTCACTCACTGTTCGTCTTGTGTACTTATTTAGTACATTCATGATTAAACATCTATATGCATTAATGTGAAATTTACTTACAATTAGTTTACTTGAAATATTCAATCTCTAAAGTGTTTATCTTATAAGATAGACAAAAAAATCTGAGTAAATAATAAGAAAAAAAAACAAGGATTATTATTGTCATAATTTTTTATCAATTAAGTACTCTCAACTATCCAATAATTAAATAAATACGTACAAATGTGCGCGCGTGTACACACATACACATATTGATATTAAAGAGATTGAAGGAGAGGAAGGAGAAGATAAAAATTTAAATATTCACATATATTTTCAAATATTATATATGAATTTATAGTTTACATATCTAATTAATAATGAATTTCTAATTATATTAAACATATCAAAATAAAGACATACATGTATTTATCAAATGAATAAAATTATTGAATACAGACTTAAAAAATTTATTAAACATAGACTTAAAAAATTAATTAATTAAACATATTCCAAATTTAGAAAAAATAAACTTTATTTATATATGCAACAGCTTTTTAAACTAAATTTTGAAATTCTATTTTATATTAGACAATTATCTCAATCAACATCTACGTCCACATTAGCTGCACTGCAGACTACCTCTACAGCCACATTATCTGCTCCGCGGATATAGCGTTATGCCAATACGATACATTACATGTACTTACTTACTTGCCTTTACTGTACCAACTCTTGTTCTTTCCACGTAATCATGTTTTTACAGTTATCGTTTGCTGTATATCTTCTAGCAAACATTATTTCGTGTGAAGTGTATTTAATTAATTAAATCTCTGCGAAAGATTGAGAAGATGAAGGGATAATTCAAACTATGAAGACATGGTTACATGGAAAAGACAAGAGTTGATACAATAATAAAGACATACATGTATTTGTATCCTGCTGGCATAAGGTTATAGAAGTTGATTGAGATTGAAAAATAATAAAAAAATGAAAATAATAAAAAAAATAAAGACACATATATTTGTATCGTGCTGGCATAAAGTTATAAAAGTTGATTGAGATTGAAAAATAATAATAAAAATAATTAAAAAAAGGAAATATTCAATCATCATTTAAAAGCATATTTGAAATCTGTAGAATAAACAGTTTTTGCAAAAAATGTGGAGCATTTGAGCTCTTGTAAGTCTAAAAATAAATGTAAACATCAATTAATAATAACTGATGTTATATATATATTATATATATAAACCAATTTGTTGCAATATTCACTATAAAAGGTTGTAAGGGTAAGATGGCTAAAAGTGAATAATTTAAAAGATAGTTAACATAATTTTACATAAACTGAAATATTTCATAAAATAAAATATTTGTAATATTTTGAAGTTTATGTAAGATTATGTAAAAATTATACCTTTACAACTTTTTATAGTAAATATTGCGAGGAATCGATTTATATGAGAAAAATTAAGGTAATTCTATTTTGAAAATATAAGTGACCTCTAAATAACCTTGAAAATCGCCGTTTAGGAAAAAGTCTGTGTCAACTTTTTCTTTTTCGAAATCCTGCAACTTTTATCTAAATTTAATAGAAAATGTATAAAAAATGCTCGACATTAGTACACACACACACACACACACACACACACATACACACACACACACACACATACACACACACACACACACACATATGGGTAAATTTATATAAATAGGGTGCTTTAGGAGGAATGATCAGGATTCTAGGATATGATTGTACACATCATTTTAAGCAAAGAAGTTTAGATAAACATGTTTAATAATTGTTCTATTCCGGTCATAAAAATATACAAAAATGAATGATATAATCTCTAAAAACTCACCTTTAAAAAAAGGTAAGAAAAGGCGACCAGTTAAGGGCACGCCATTAACAAAAATTATCCATTGCAAACCCATGTAGAATCCTATCCTATTGCAAACCCATGTAGAATCCTATGAAAAATTAATCATTGCAAACCCATGTAGAATCCTAGGCAAAATTAACCATTGCAAACCCATGTAGAATCGTACCCATTGCAAACCTATGTAGAATCCTATGAAAAATTAACCATTGCAAACTCATGTAGAATCCTATGAAAAATTAACCATTGCAAACCCATGTAGAATTGTATTAAAAATTATCCATTGCAAACTTATGTAGAATCCTACATTGCAAACCCATGTACAATAGAATTGTTGTACAATAAAACAATTGTACAATAGAAGTGTGTGTGAGAAAGAGAGAGAGAGAGAGAGAGAGAGAGAGAGAGAGAGAGAGAGAGAGAGAGAGAGAGAGAGAGAGAGAGAGAGAGAGAGTTAGCCAACATAACCCCGCACGCTGCCGATATGGCGGAGCGCCACTATCGCCATCTGTTGTAAAACGTGCGAGATGGACAAAATTACCACTACATGCATCTTGCATGTGTTGTGTACGTGTGATATATGTGTGCGCATGTGTTGTATACGTGTGAATACGTGTAGCACGATACTACTATGTATGCGTGGTCGATGATGATAATGATGATGATAATAATGATGATAATGATGATAATGATGACGGGGACGTTTCTTAATAGAAATTTTTCATATTTCGACTTTGCATTTATATATCTCTGCTTACAAATCACGTAGAGCAGAAATAAAGACACTTTTATTATATAATTCGAACTCAATCTATCGATTAAGTCTAGTATAAACTCGATTGCTTCAGCCATTATTGAGGATTCGAAATATTATAAAGACTCAAATGTCCGACTCGCGTTAAGATACACGGTGTCTCCGCTACGCCCTTAACTGGTCGCGAGACACTACCGTGTCTCTTGATTTTCAATTTCTTTGCAACGTTACTGCGCATCACTATCAGCATCGCCTTTTCCGTAGTGCAATAAAAGCTACAGGATATCAACAATATAAAGTGAGTTCAGTTAGAATTATTTATATAGAAATATGTAATATATTTAAATCTCTTTATTTACTTGAATTTCTTTATTATTTTTCTATAGATATATACACCGAGAATTTTCTAATATAAATAATCATAAAATTGATTGTACAAAATGATATTTTAAGAATCATATAAAAGTTTCTTTGATTAAAAAATATATTTATTAAATATATATTTATATCACAATAAAAACAATATTTATATCCTCCACAATAAGATATAATTATTTTATATATAAAGATAATTTAAAATATAGTCATAGTAGTAGTAGTAGTTATTTTAAAATGTATTAAAAACTATATTAGAAACCTATGATTTTTTAAGTATTTTAATAATCTTTTTAGCTCGTAAACTTTTTACAATTAGGTGTAGAC
This sequence comes from Nylanderia fulva, assembly GCF_048542155.1. Classification (NCBI taxonomy): domain Eukaryota; kingdom Metazoa; phylum Arthropoda; class Insecta; order Hymenoptera; family Formicidae; genus Nylanderia; species Nylanderia fulva. The sequence goes on along the minus strand of NW_028189485.1, from coordinate 233,922 downwards.
AACAAAATTTGCGAGTATCCTCCTTCTTGTTTAAATTTCAAAGAAAAATTACATAAAGTTTTAAAAAATTATATCAAATGAAATTTTGTGTCTTCTTATACCCCAAGCTGAACAAAAAATTACAGATTTGCTAAGATAATTTCTTCATAATAATCCATATATTTAAAATGATCGAAGTGTACAATATGTAAAACAAAATCTTTACTTGCTTTGAGTAAAAGTTAAGAAAAATAAAATCCGTGGCAAAACAATATTTTTCTCATTTTCTAATATGAGACAATTATTCACGCTGAAATTGAAAGATATTACATGAATGTATGTTTGCAATATAAATAGTATAAGATGATATAAATTTGAATAAAATATTATTTTTTTAGTTACACAATACAAATAATGAAAAAACAACAAATATAATTAAATAAAAATTTTTTAATACAGACATACATATCCGCAGACACACATATACGTACTCAGGTAAGGAGAATTATGATAAACACAAGACGAGAGAGACACACACCAATACATAGACGTACATGAAAATAAATGTAAATACAATAATACTGATAGACGTTTCGAGACTCTCGCACATTTTCAATACCATATAAATTACCGAAACAAACAGACGATTGTTGCCATACAGTAAATTTATATCGAACATTACTTTTCAATCTCTTTGCAACGTCTCTGCGCATCACTATCGCCTTTTCCATAGTTCAATTAAAACTACAAGATATCAACAATATAAAGTGAGTTCAGTTAAAATTATTAATGTAGAAATATGTATTACTTCAAATCTGTTCATTGTCTTGAATTACCTTATTATTTTTCTATTGATATACAGGATGTCCGGTAACTAACGGACCAACGATTACAAGTGGATTCTTTGGTTAATTTGGGAACGATTTTTCCTCAGCAAAAATGTCGAAAAAGGTCATCATTTTTTACAACTTTCCAATATTTGTCATTATGTATCTTTATAACTAACAATAAGCCTCAAATTAAAATTTTATTATAGTAAACTCTACCTGAAATTAACTGAAGAATGTAATTATGTTAGACTTTTAACTCCAAAACGTTTAGTTTTCAAAAAACCCATTTTTTTCAATCGCTTATAACTCGAAAATTATTGACTTCTCAACATTTTTGTTAAAGAAAAATCGTCTTCAAATTGGCCAGAGAATCCGCCTTTAATCATTGGTCCGTTAGTTACCGGACATCCTGTATACATCGAGAATTTCTCTTATAAATTATCGTGAAATTGATGGTAATCACGGAACAAAATAAAGTTTCAAGAATTTTATAAAAGTTTTTTTGATTAAAAAATATATTTATTTTAAATATATATTTATATCACAATAAAAAATATTGATATCCACGACAATAAGATATAAATTAATTTTACTGAAATATATAGTAGTATATATTTTATATATAAAGATAATTTAAAATATATTAAAAACTATATTAGAAACCTATAATTCTTTAAGTATTTTAATAATTTTTTAAACTCGTAAACTTTTTACAAATAGGTGAAAACAACAAAATTCGCGAGTATTCTTCTTTTTGTTAAAATTCCGATAAGAAGTTACATAAAGTATTTTAAAAAATTATAGCAAATAAAATTTTGTGTCTTCTTATACCCCAAGCTATACAAAAAATCACAGATTTGCTGATAAGATAATTTGTTCATAATAATTGGTATGTTTAAAATAATCGAAGTGTACAATATGTAAAAAAAGTCTTTACTTGCTTTGAGTAAAAGTTAAGAAAAATAAAATCCGTGGCAAAACAATATTTTTCCCATTTTCTAATATAAGACAATTATTCACGCTGAAATTGATAGAGATTACTTGAATATATATTTGTAATATAAATAGTATAAAATGATAAAAATTTGAATAAAATATTATTTTTTAGTTATACAACACGAATAATAAAAAAACAATTAATATAATTAAATAAAAATATTAAGATACAGACATACATATACGCAGAAAAACATATATGTACTTAGGTAAGCAAAATTATAATAAACATAAGACAATGAGACACACACCAATACACAGACGTACATGAAAATAAATGTAAATATAACGATACAATAATACTGATAACTATTTCGAGACTCTCGCACATTTTCAGTACCATATAAATCACCGGAACGAACAGACGATCGTTGCCATACAGCAAATTTATAGCGAACATTACTTCTCTAATTCTTTGAGACGTCACTGCGTATCAGTATCCCTATCGCTTTTTCCGTAGTTCAATTAGAACCACAAGATATCAACAAAATATTTGTTAGTTTACTAAGAATTATTTATATAACAGATATCTAAATCTGTTCTTTGTCATGAATTTCTATATTATTTGTGTATAGATATATACACGGGTGTTGTAAAAGAATTGGTGTCACAGCATAAAATATCCTGTGACAGGTATCTTTAATTGTTTCCATAGCACGTACACAACTGTTTCTTGCGAGAGAATCAGTTCAGAAGAAATTAATTAATTTAATAAATAGTGTTTTTCAACAATATAATCGATATTGTGTAACAATGTATGACCCAGTTACAGCGGTCAACATCATACAGTTAAAATATTATGTATCGTCATTCTGCGTTACTTCGCAGATACCAATATTTTTACATTTTTTTACACTTAATTTATGGTAAATGTATCTTTTGCAATTTTAAATTATTACAGATCGTTGACCTCGTCAGTCTGTACTAGTCGAGATATTGTGTAACAATATTGCCATCCGTGAATAGAGATAATGTTAAACGTGAACCTATGTCTGATCTTTATTTTGAGATGCATTCTAACGCTTCAAATACTCAATCAACCTGTCTTTGGTAACCACACAGGTAAGACTTTTATTTACTAGATGTGGTCAGTGTTGTGTTTAAATAATATTTAAATTAACTTCATAAAGCTGAGATGAAAATATGTAAATTTATCTTAGATAAAGTAAAGGTGATTATGTTTTAAATATATCTAGATAAACAATAAAATTATGTGGCAAATAAAATAAAGGTGATTATGTTTTAAATAATTATGGTAAATAAAATAAAGGTGATTATGTTTTAATCATATCTAGATAAACGATAAAAATATGTGGTATTCATCTAAATAATTTTCTGATAATATTATTTTTAAGACCGTTTATGTAAATACAAATAATATAATAAATATAAATTATAAATGGTATGTATAAAAATATATTCATATTTTTATTTATAAATTGTTATCGTTTACTTAAGCTTTATTACTTAAGTATCTTTATATGTTATGACTTTAAACCAAATTAGTCTAGATAATTTAATAAAGATAGCATTTTTTTTATCTAAGATGCAGCTATAGACATATATAAAAACATATTTTTATTATCTGTATAAAGATAAAATGATGTCAAAATTTCATCTCGATCATCTACATAATTTTATTCAAATAACAGCAAATACGGGCTATGACTCTCAATTAAATTATTTGATCATTATTCTAGATAATTTATTAGTAATAATAACACTTAATTCTTTTCATCTAAGATACAGATATACATAATATATATTTTTATTATTTATCTAAAGAAAAAATAACGTCAAAATTGCATCTATATAATTTTATTTAGAGAACAGAAAACATTGGCGACATACTTATTGCTTAAGTTATACTAATTAATTATTTTTATGCTATGACTCTAAATCAAATTATCTGAATAATTTAGTAAAGATAACCCTTTTTTCATCTAAGATACAGATATAGAAAATATATATTTTTATTATTTATCTAAAGACAAAATAACAAAATCTTATTTAGATGATCATTTATATAATTTTAATTAGATAAGTAAATACTGTAGTTGGTATATAATTCAAGAAAAAGAAGCCTAAAATGTAACATTGTTCCGTTATGGAAAGCATTCAAAGCTCTCTAATACAGAAAGCTTTCCAGCGGAAAACGTGCACTTAACCATACAAAAAGTCGCGCGATCGGTTACCGAATAGAATAATTTCCAATTTTAAAAAATTCCCTATTTTACAATCAATTGCACATTGAATTTATTTATTTCTCCTTGAAAGCCTCCGGGAAAGTTTCTCCGCAGGCAAGTGTATTATCGCTTCAGCGTGTGTGGACCGCTATTTTTATTTGTTTCCGCAATTCCGCGAAATTTGCATTTATATAATGCGCATCGTGCACACCGCAATATTCTTCGGGCATACCTCGGAAAACACAATGGCAAGACGCAATAGCAAGTTTTCATATAACGCCTCTCCGTTGCCCCTAATGCTGCGCGCGCGTAATATCACCCGTGTGAAAATTTAAAATCGCGGATGCATAGCTACGAGCCAGTTCGTCTAGACGCGAATTAGCATCAATATATAGTAAGCCTATAGTCAGTACTTGCCTCTATGTGTAACATTGTGGTAATCTAGCTTTTAGATACGTATATTATTCAGGCGCTAGCTAACATTTGGTAAAAAATAACACAGGAAAATTGTGCGTCGGGTAGATAACACGAATTTTATAAAAATATGTATATATATTGGGTGTCCTAAAATTACCAAATACCCAGATAATAAGGAGATTGCTGAGGTCATTTGAAGACAATTTTTTCTCGGCAAAAATGTCGAGGCACCAATAATTTTTGAGTTATAAGCGATTGAAAAAAATTAAGCTTTTCGTTAAATTATAACGTAAAGCTTATTATATCTTATTATTATACATTATTACTTATTATAAATTAAGCCTTGTGAAAATGAAATATTAATACAACCACATTTTTTTATTTTAATAGAATTTTAATTTAAGATTTAGTTACAAAGATATGTGTATATGGCAAAAATTGGAAACATGCAAAAAATGATGACCTTCCTTTCGAAATTTTTGCTGAAGAATGTAATTTTGAGATACTCTGTATATATAATTCTATATACCTAATATATATTTCCTTTTTCAAAGAAATGACATTGAAAAGAATCCGTTCGTTGATATTGTTGTACATATATCTTGTGTAATAAAGTATATTAGTTGTTGTAAGACAGCAAAATGATTTTTAAGGAAAATTAATTTTGTTAAAAAAAAATTCTATATCTGCGACAAGACAAATTTTGTTTACAATATCGAAGAATTTGTTAATAGTAGTCCAATTGCCTTTACAAAGATATATTTCATAAGAGTGACGTTTTTCTTGTAGCACACAAAATAATTATCTATTTATAATATCTTCATATTTATCAAGATACCAACTCTATATTGACATCGCGTAGCTTTTGGATCACGATAAGCAAATTCTATATATGTTTATATATAAATACTTATTTATCGTAATAATATAGCCAGAGCATAAATTTTTCAGGACCACTCAAAACAGTAAAAGTAAATGTGTCTGAAGGGACATTAGTCGGCATCGTTGAGGTAAACGTCTATGGCGATTCTTACAATGCCTTTCGTGGAATACCATATGCTAAACCTCCAGTGGGTGATCTCAAATTTCGAGTAAGTACAGAGAATGGTTATTGAATATTATTATCTTGATTATTGAAATATTACTATCTTTGTTAAAAGATTTACTTTGACAAGTGATACAAACTGTTTATTGGATAATCTTATAAAATACTAGCTTTTCGGACCGCGCTTCGCGCGGTTCTCATATAGCCTATATTATCCGTTTTAACACAAAAAATTAATTCTTTTTTTTATATTACCGCGAACTACTTTCACATTTGTGGACCGAGTTTCGTGAAACTGGTACCAAAATGTAAAATAATAATTCTTATTTATTTCTATCTTTAAGACACGATATGTTAAAAAAATTTTTTAAATTAAAAAAACCACCATTTCATCACACTCCTTAAAAAATTTGCAACTTATATATATATAGATATAAATAGATATCCAATTTCGAGAAAATTAATCAATAAATGTACGAATGCGTGGGTGGATGCGTATGTAGTATTGTAAAACTTAAAAAAAACACATAGTAGTGATCCCCGAAAAATATGCAAAATTTTGGTACCAGTTTCGAGAAAATCGATCTATAAATGTGTTGGTGCGTGGGTGGTCGCGTAAGTGTGTGAACATTAACAAAAATTATCCATTGCAAACCCATGTAGAATCCTATCCTATTGCAAACCCATGTAGAATCCTATGAAAAATTAATCATTGCAAACCCATGTAGAATCCTAGGCAAAATTAACCATTGCAAACCCATGTAGAATCGTACCCATTGCAAACCTATGTAAAATTCTATGAAAAATTAACCATTGCAAACTCATGTAGAATCCTATGAAAAATTAACCATTGCAAACCCATGTAGAATTGTATTAAAAATTATCCATTGCAAACTTATGTAGAATCCTACATTGCAAACCCATGTACAATAGAATTGTATGAAAAATTATCGATTATAAACCCATGTACAATCGTAACAAAAGTAATGAAATAAAAAAAAAATTGCGCCAAGTGAAAGTAGAAACTTGTACCAGTGGAAAATTAAAGTTGCAGACATATATAGAGTCGTATAATGAATCAGTAAAAATTTAAATTTGCAAATGTAGAATCGTACCATAAAAAAACTTATCTTTTAAAAAAAAAGATAAACAAGATGCCAAGTCTATGCGCCATGTGAAAAAGAAATAAAAAAATTTTAGTTAAAAAAACTGGGAGCGCTGCTAAATAATATTCTAACAATATTAAAATTAAATTGTTACTTTTAAACTCATTACAGTGAAAATATGTTTTGTGTTTAAATTAATTAATGTTACTTTAAGGTGCATTGTAATTTTGAAACTTAGCAGCGCGCCCAGTTTTTTTAATTAAAATTTTTTTATTTCTTTTTCACATGGCGCATGGACTTGGCATCTTGTTTATCTTTTTTTTTTAAAAGATAAGTTTTTTTATGGTACGATTCTACATTTGCAAATTTAAATTTTTACTGATTCATTATACGACTCTATATATGTCTGCAACTTTAATTTTCCACTGGTACAAGTTTCTACTTTCACTTGGCGCAATTTTTTTTTTATTTTATTACTTTTGTTACGATTGTACATGGGTTTATAATCGATAATTTTTCATACAATTCTATTGTACATGGGTTTGCAATGTAGGATTCTACATAAGTTTGCAATGGATAATTTTTAATACAATTCTACATGGTTTTGCAATGGTTAATTTTTCATAGGATTCTACATGAGTTTGCAATGGTTAATTTTTCATAGAATTTTACATAGGTTTGCAATGGGTACGATTCTACATGGGTTTGCAATGGTTAATTTTGCCTAGGATTCTACATGGGTTTGCAATGATTAATTTTTCATAGGATTCTACATGGGTTTGCAATAGGATAGGATTCTACATGGGTTTGCAATGGATAATTTTTGTTAATGGCGTGCCCTTAACTGGTCGCCTTTTTTTACCTTTTTTTAAAGGTGAGTTTTTAGAGATTATATCATTCATTTTTGTATATTTTTATGACCGGAATAGAACAATTATTAAACATGTTTATCTAAACTTCTTTGCTTAAAATGATGTGTACAATCATATCCTAGAATCCTGATCATTCCTCCTAAAGCACCCTATTTATATAAATTTACCCATATGTGTGTGTGTGTGTGTATGTGTGTGTGTGTGTGTGTACTAATGTCGAGCATTTTTTATACATTTTCTATTAAATTTAGATAAAAGTTGCAGGATTTCGAAAAAGAAAAAGTTGACACAGACTTTTTCCTAAACGGCGATTTTCAAGGTTATTTAAAGGTCACTTATATTTTCAAAATAGAATTACCTTAATTTTTCTCATATAAATCGATTCCTCGCAATATTTACTATAAAAAGTTGTAAAGGTATAATTTTTACATAATCTTACATAAACTTCGAAATATTACAAATATTTTATTTTATGAAATATTTCAGTTTATGTAAAATTATGTTAACTATCTTTTAAATTATTCACTTTTAGCCATCTTACCCTTACAACCTTTTATAGTGAATATTGCAACAAATTGGTTTATATATATAATATATACAGGGTGTGTATTTTAAGTAATAAGAATAAGTCCACAAAAAATAATTTATTAGAGATATCGCTACAAAACTTTAGTAGTTTTCAAAATATGCTCCTTGAGCATCAACACACTTCTGCAGGCGACGTTTCCACGCTTCGTACGCTCCCTGGAAGTCACCAACCGAAACATCCTTCAGAGCATGCGTGCAAGCCCTTTTGACAACATCCAGGGTCTCGTGGTGGCGCCCTTTGAGGGCGGTTTTCACTTTGCGGAAGAGGAAAAAGTCTGCTGGGGCAAGGTCGGGGCTGTAGGGAGGCTGTGGAATTGTTACGATGCCATTTTTTGTCAAGTGCTCGGTAACCACGAAGCAGGTGTGAGATGATTTTGTGCACAACCATTTTATCCATTCCTAGCGTTTCTGCGATCATGCAAACACTTAAACGCCGGTCCGTGTTCAGCAAATGTCGCACACGTTGTTCGTTTTCTGCGGTTCTTGATGTTGACGGGCGACCTGCACGGGGCTCGTCCTCCACGCTCTCCCGGCCTTCTTTAAACATTTTGTGCCATCTAAAAACTTGAGCTTGCGATAAGCTTTCCCTGCCGTACGCTTGCTGAATCGTTTCCAGCGTTGATGCACCCGATTTTCCAAGGCGAACGCAAAATTTGATTGCGTAACGCTGTTCAATGCTTTGTTGCATTTTGAACTTGCACACACTTTTTTGAAGACGTCTACGCCACGCGTGATCCTGCCTCAACCAAAGCCAGCAGGCGACCGCCGATTGGAGCGTTATCAAGGTCAAAGGCCCCACGACTCCAACCGGTCGGAGCGCCCTCTGGCGTACAGCCGCGTCAGGACAAAAATATTCTCATTACTTAAAATACAAACCCTGTATATAACATTAGTTATTATTAATTGATGTTTACATTTATTTTTAGACTTACTAGAGCTCAAATGCTCCACATTTTTTGCAAAAACTGTTTATTCTACAGATTTCAAATATGCTTTTAAATGATGATTGAATATTTCCTTTTTTTAATTATTTTTATTATTATTTTTCAATCTCAATCAACTTTTATAACTTTATGCCAGCACGATACAAATACATGTGTCTTTATTTTTTTTATTATTTTCATTATTATTTTTCAATCTCAATCAACTTCTATAACCTTATCCTGCCAGCAGGATACAAATACATGTATGTCTTTATTATTGTATCAACTCTTGTCTTTTCTATGTAACCATGTGTCTTCATAGTTTGAATTATCCCTTCATCTTCTCAATCTTTCGCAGAGATTTAATTAATTAAATACACTTCACACGAAATAAAGTTTGCTGGAAGATATACAGCAAACGATAACTGTAAAAACATGATTACGTGGAAAGAACAAGAGTTGGTACAGTAAAGGCAAGTAAGTAAGTACATGTAATGTATCGTAATTGGCATAACGCTATATCCGCGGAGCAGATAATGTGGCTGTAGAGGTAGTCTGCAGTGCAGCTAATGTGGACGTAGATGTTGATTGAGATAATTGTCTAATATAAAATAGAATTTAAAAATTTAGTTTAAAAAGCTGTTGCATATATAAATAAAGTTTATTTTTTCTAAATTTGGAATATGTTTAATTAATTAATTTTTTAAGTCTATGTTTAATAAATTTTTTAAGTCTGTATTCAATAATTTTATTCATTTGATAAATACATGTATGTCTTTATTTTGATATGTTTAATATAATTAGAAATTCATTATTAATTAGATATGTAAACTATAAATTCATATATAATATTTGAAAATATATGTGAATATTTAAATTTTTATCTTCTACTTCCTCTCCTTCAATCTCTTTAATATCAATATGTGTATGTGTGTACACGCGCGCACATTTGTACGTATTTATTTAATTATTGGATAGTTGAGAGTACTTAATTGATAAAAAATTATGACAATAATAATCCTTTTGTTTTTTTTTCTTATTATTTACTCAGATTTTTTTGTCTATCTTATAAGATAAACACTTTAGAGATTGAATATTTCAAGTAAACTAATTGTAAGTAAATTTCACATTAATGCATATAGATGTTTAATCATGAATGTACTGAATAAGTACACAAGACGAACAGTGAGTGAGTGAGTGAGAATGAGAGTGTGTGTGTGTGTGTGTGTGTGAGAGAGAGAGAGAGAGAGAGAGAGAGAGAGAGAGAGAGAGAGAGAGAGAGAGAGAGAGAGAGAGTTAGCCAACATAACCCCGCACGCTGCCGATATGGCGAAGCGCCACTATCGCCATCTGTTGTAAAACGTGCGAGATGGACAAAATTACCACTACATGCATCTTGCATGTGTTGTGTACGTGTGATGTATGTGTGCGCATGTGTTGTATATGTGTGAATACGTGTAGCACGATACTACTATGTATGCGTGGTCGATGATGATAATGAAGACGGGGACGTTTCTTAATAGAAATTTTTCATATTTCGACTTTGCATTTATATATCTCTGCTTACAAATCACGTAGAGCAGAAATAAAGACACTTTTATTATATAATTCGAACTCAATCTATCGATTAAGTCTAGTATAAACTCGATTGCTTCAGCCATTATTGAGGATTCGAAATATTATAAAGACTCAAATGTCCGACTCGCGTTAAGATACACGGTGTCTCCGCTACGCCCTTAACTGGTCGCGAGACACTACCGTGTCTCTTGATAGAGTGGTAAAAATTAAAGAAAACACATATTATCGATCCCTGATAAATATTCGAAGTTTTGGTACGAATTTCGAGAAAATCGGTTTATAAATTTATTGATGCGTGGGTGGTTGCGTGGGTGAGTAAATAAAATGTTAAAAATTTTTTAAAATCATATATTGACCATCTCCGACAAATTTACAAAAATTTAGTACAAATTTCAAAAAACTTTGTGAATAAATGTGTGAATGCGTGGGTAGATGCGTGATTAGAATAAAATTTAAAAAAGCCACACAACAGTTTTCTCAGAAAAATTTGCAACATTTTTGTACCAATTTCGTGAAAATTTGTCAATAAATCCGCATGCGCGTGAGTGAATGCGTGGGCGGAGATGTAACACTTGAAAAAACCACATCGTCGCCATCTCCGAAATATTTGCAACATGGGTGGGTTCGTGGGTGGAGGCGTAAACTTAAAAAAATAAAACAGCAGTTTTCTCAGAAAAATATGCAACATTTTGATACTAATTTCGTGAAAATTGGTCCATAAATGCGCATGCGTGTGGGTAAATGCGTGAGTGGGTGCGTGAGTAAAAGTGTAACACTTGAAAAAACCGCATCGTCGCTATCTCCAAAAAATTTGCAACATTTTAATACCATGTGTTCAGAAATATTGCAAAAAAAGATTCTTTTTGCAAAAACATACACTCCTCTGAAAAAAAAATAAAAATAAAAAAATTAATAAAAAAAAACCCCACAGCAGCCACCCCCAAAAAATTTGCAACATTTTGGTACCAGTTTCACGAAAATCGGTCCACAAATGCGGAAGTAATTCGCGTAATGACAGACAGACAGACAGATGATGCTTATATATATAGATAAAAGATACAAACATTTACAAAAATTAGAAATAAAATCTAGTTATACAGGAGAAATGATCTTTTACAGAATTTTAGGACATAATTGTACATATTATTTTAGACAAAAAAAATTATTATAAACATGTCTTATTTTTTTTGGACAAAAATATTACTAGTGTTTAGTTTTAAGAATGACTACATTCATTAACTTATTAGAATCTTTATAAAATTTTAAACTTGCAATACATTTGAATAATTATTTTAATTAATAAACATTTTTCAATTAATTAATAATAATTTTGGCATGAATTAATATGAACCATTTTAGTTACATCAAGAATAAAAAATTTGAAATCAACATAGGACTTATTGAAGGTAATGTTTACAATAATTTCATATAATTTTTTCATAGCATTTAATTTTATTAAATTAACAAATATTGTATCTTTGTTCTTAAATTTGAACATTATATCTTCATAACAGTTCAAAATAGGACACATTTTTATTTAAACTGTTTTGCTTAAAATGATTTATACAATCGAGTTCTAGAATGCTGACCATTCCTTCTGAACATCTTGTATATACATAAATTGTTAAAAATTAATAAAATTTCTCATTAATGTAATAAGAGAAAAATTTTTTACGTTTAAAATTTATAAGAAATGCATTATAATTACAATGTACAATTATATAAATACTCTAAAGTGCAAACGTGCCGTGTGAAATTAAACGATCCGTTTTTAGTATAAATTAATCCCCTCGTTGCATTGTTCTTGTAACTAAAGCGTGTAAAAATACTTGAGCCATAGAACTTAAGCGATAAAGCAAATCGATCAATCACTGTTCTAATCTGCCATTCTTGAAAAGATTAATTGATTGCTTACAAAGTTCTACCGGTTAAATTTTTCTACCTAATATATATATATATATATATATATATATATATATATATATATATGTGTGTGGCTTTAAGGAAATGAGCGCGTACAAGATACGCAATACAATAAATTTATGCAAACCAAAGTTTTCATAGCTGTTGTTCGTATATTCCAAAGTTTCTTGCCATGTGCGGCGTTCTATGCATCATCGCGACAGGTAGAGAAGACTGGGGTTGGTTATGGCATTTGTGAGAAATTTGATGCTACATTTTATCTAAACAACATGTATTTTTTTATGTTACGGTTATGAGGTGTAGTATAATTTAACTTCAAAATGCGATAAAGAATGCAAAAATAAGTTTCGTGAAACTAAGAAATATTAAATAATTTTATGCCAGTGTAAATTTGGCAGTGTAACTTTCACACCGGCCATGGGGTTAGTTGTGACATGATACAGGGTAAAAAGTGACAGCAACCGTTTCATTATTTGAATGATTTATTTTACTTAAACAATAATAATGTCAATTAACGTTCTTATATCATATAAGCAGCCTTTCATTTTTAATTAATATAAACAAATTTAATAACATTACACTTCTCAAACAAAATACAAAAATAACTTGTCAAAAAAAAATTGTTTTACTTCTTCTTATACTAATTATAAAAACTTAACATGTTTACAAATGTTTCATTGAACATTGTAATTAAGCTCTATAAACAAAATGAATCGATTTGATATATATTAATCACAAGTAGATATTAATTAGAATCATTATCGGAATCACAATTTCTGCAAAGAAAATACTTTTTTGTAACTTTTAACACTGTAATCAAAATTGAACATTTAAGACGTAATCAAAAAGTTTGAGAGAATTTTTGCGTTATAACTCTGAATTTTCTTCAATCTTAATTGTATAAAATACACATACAATGCAAAACCATTTCTAAAATATCAATATAAACAAAATAAGACCAAAATTACAAATAAAATAAAAAGTTACAAACCTGCTATTTTTCACTACCATATATATGTAAGCGTTAGGTGATGTCGATAACGCGTTTAATATATAATACGCAGTAGTCGATATTGCCAACATTTAACGCTTTCTAGCGTTTTTTTAGACGGTTTATTTACCTATTTTTTTATAAGAGTAACATTTAAACCCTGTAACGTTCAGTCCCAGTCTCTTCCCTACTTTTCGAAAGTGGAAAAATATAGAAATGTGAAAAATATAGTAACTTCGTTTAAATTTTATTTTTATAGAAAAACACGCACTCTTATAAAATAATAACTTTTAGAAACTTTTAAAAAATTAGGAAAATAATATCCACTCGTGACCTCATGCAATATCGAATAGATGTAGACAAAAAAAATGAATCGATAATTCATTACTTCATTAATTTTTTTAAATACTAAACTAACAAAAGCGCGTTACAAGCGCGCGCCACATTTCTCAATTTTATATTAACTTTTAATACTTTAGGAATTACAAAAAATACTTTTTTTGTAATATTTATATTATTCTTTCTAATATTAGTTTAATTCTTCATAATACTATTTTTGTTTTTCTTAATATTAGTTTTATTATTCCTAATATTAATATTATTATTGATAAGATTAGTATTATTTTTTTTAATATTAATATAATATTATTCCTCAGGTTAGTTTTATTTTTCTTCAAATTAATTTTATTTCTCCAAATATAAATTTTTAATATTAGTTAAATGACAACAACAGAAAAAATTGCAGTAATTCCCTCACAAAAAATTAAAAAAAATTTGTAGTGCTCTGCATTTAAGCATCCAAACAATTATAAAGATTTTCTTACATAATATATATTCAGCTTAATCATATTTATTCAAGTGTTATTATACATAACTGTATAAAAATCAGACATTTCACAATAAAAGTTTAGTTTGCGATTGCAAAACAATCTCGATTACAGATAATTAAAATAAAATCAAATTCAAAACTACTTTAATTTGCCTTTTTTCAGTTTTTGTCGAATTTGTGATATATAATTTATTCTGTAAATATAGATTAAATTTTAATTCTTAATAGCATAACGCAGCATTCGACTAACGATTCTAAAGAGTGTCGAAAAGTTCAAACGACGTCAATTTTCTTTATCGGGTATTCTAAGAACGAAAATTTTCTTTCTCGACGGCTACACGGTGTCTCAAACTAATAAGAATAAAATGTTGCAATTGAGAATGGTAGAAATGTTACATTACGTAAATAATTAGTCGAAGAAAACGGTATAGATACTTCTCCCTCTCTCCCTCACTCTCTTTCTCTCTCTCTCTCTCTTTCTCTCTCTCTCTCTCTTTCTCTCTCTCTCTTTCTCTCTCTCTCTCTCTTTCCCTCTACCATCATTTTCCACTTTCTCCCTCCCACTTCTTCTCTTTTAAATATATACAATAAATAATTTGTCTATTTTATAATGTATAAATAATTTTAAAATCTAAGAATCTAATTTTTTGATTTATGATTATAAATTTACCAACATATTTGAAGAAGAATCAAATCGGTTGAGGACAGTTGTGACATTTTCTTTGTTAGATAAAATTAAGAAAATTTTGTTTTATTATATCTAAATAAAACATAAAACCACATGGCGATTTATCTAAATAACTTCCAGATAATATTGTTTTTAAGATCGCTTATATAGACGCAGTTATAAACAAAAAATGTAAATTATAAATAGGATAAAAAAAATAAATTATTTTTACGGCTTATTGCTTAAGTTTAAGCAATTAATTATTTTTATGCTATGACTCTAAACCAAATTATCTGAATATATTAGTAAAGATAACATTTTTCTTTATCTAAAATGCAGATAAAGATAATACATATTTTTTATTATCTATATCAAGATAAGATGTCGCCAAAATTTCATCTAGCTGATCATTTATAACATTTTATTTAGATAACAAACACTGATTGTAGGATCCGCAACCACCAGAACCATGGTCCAGTGATAGAAACGCTTCGGATAACGGAAACATCTGTCTTCAGATGGACAGAATAAACTTAGTCGTCATAGGAAAAGAAGACTGTCTTTATTTGAACGTGTATACCAACAATGTGACGTCTTCAAAGAAAAGTGCTGTAATGGTGTGGATACATGGTGGAGGCTTTCTTATGGGAGACGGCACTTCGCTTTATTACGGTCCTGATTATATCATGCGGAAGGATGTGGTACTCGTCACCCTGAATTACAGATTAGGTGTTCTAGGTATATTATTAATTAGCTCGAAATCATTTTATGTTATTTGCGTTCGATGATCTACTTTTTTTTAAGTAAACACATAGAACGCATTCTGCTTCCCACAATTCAAATAATTTACGTGTATGTATGGTTTTTTTTAAATACCAATTTTAAAGCAATAACCAATTCTCATAACTTATAACATTTTTAAAAATTTTAACGTTTCATAACTTTCTTCATAAATTTGGTTTTTTTTTTAAATAATCGTCGAATTATAAATAATTAAAAAAACTTGTGAAATCAATTTATTTAATCTTTGAAATTGTAATATATTTATATAACTTATATAAATAAAATAGGAATTAAAAAATGATAATGATTTAATCGACCAACTCTGGCAAAAAAAGAATTTTATTAAATTTTACAACATTTCGACCGTGGGTTTCAGCCCTTATCAAGTGCTGTAACATAATATTAACAATTATGACTAAAAGGAAATTATAAAATATATAAAAAATTTCACACGTTAATACGCAAACGTACCTATGTTCTTCAAACAAAGTAAATCACAACTTTTTTGGAAAACAATAGTTTGATCTGAGAATATAACATGATATAATAGTATGAAAACGAAATAACTGTGTTGTCGTAACAGTTTTAAGCTCCTTATCAAACTAAACGTTCTTTATTAATTTCTTGTAAACATTATTAAGATTATCCGTGTCTCTTTGTAAATTAATTGTGTTGTCAAATTTTTTGATATAAAACATCTCCGCGGATTTTCGTTTACTAACATATTTTTCATGATGTAAAATTTCTTGTAGAACAAGAATATTAAATAATCGACCAAATTAGCACAAATCGAATTTAGTAAGTTTTACGACGTTTCGAAAATATGGTTGTGGTACTTTTGAAATGAATAACGTTAAAAATCATTCAACCACATGGTCGAAACGTCGTGAAACCTTATTAATTTTAATTTGTGCTAGTTTGGTCAACTATTTAATATTCCTTATTTTACTGACTAGAGAATGCGAATATGTAAGTCTTGATAATAAACTTTACTAAACGTATTAACGACATGTTTCTTTTATTCCCTTCTTAGGTTTTCTTAATTTTGATGAGGAAATGGCGACGGGAAATCAGGGCTTAAAAGATGTAGTTATGGCGTTAAAATGGGTTAAAAAAAATATATTGCAATTCGGTGGAGATCCCGATAACGTCACAATTTTTGGTCAAGATGCGGGTGGAGTAATGGTTCACTATCTGACTATTTCACCGTTAGCTGAAGGTATCGAACAGACATAATATTGATATACATATATTAAGAATATTTAAGAACACATTTTATACAAACAAATAAAAAATTTTTCATAGCTTTGCTATATCAAAAACTTTTATATTATAAGGTTTTCTTTCATTTTAACTTAAATCTCGATTGCAAACTACATAATATCGACATTTTAAAATGTCGCAGATAATTACTTGGAAGATAACTGTGATAACATCTTTCAGTAAAAACACATTGATTCTATATTGAGAATTCAAAATTAAAAGCACTTTAATTAATTTTATGTGTTATATTAAGACAAAGAAGAAAGAAGCTTAGATCTTATGATATAATATTATAAAACTTCTTCGAGTGCCAATTCTATTATGTGCGAATGTGTGCTTGACAGGTTTATTTCATAAGGCAATATGTCAAAGTGGCGTCATAACTGTTCCTTGGGCTTTCAGTGAACTTGACGATGCTATCCATAACGGTCTGATGTTAGCCCAGAAACTTGGTAATGCGACTTCAAATCCGGAAGAAGCCCTGAAATTTCTGAAAGACATAGACGGAAAAATATTGATAGCAGCAGAGGTCTTTTGACGCTCTATTACAATTATTGCAATAATAAATGTTCGATGAATTAACATAAACTATTTTTTTTATATTAAGAATATTATGTTTTTGCAGAATGACTTAGATATTTTTCCCGCATTTACGCCGACCGTGGATTACGAGTCATGGAATTCTTTTTTATCGGAAAATCCGTTGAAATTATTACGTAATGGTATTAAAATACCAATCATATTTGGATATAATAGCCAAGAAGGCAATATTTTCATAAGTGATATTGTCGGTCGTAAGTCGGTCGGTAAGTATATATATTTGCTTTTGCTTTTCATTAAGTTATATTATAAATTAAATTATATTAAATTAAATTAAATTTTAATTAAAATTATTATTCAAATATTTTCAGGGGTAAACAACGATACTTTAAACAAATTTAATTCTGATTTTAAGAAAGCCATACATCCGAAAATTCTACGTCAATTACCGCAACTAGGGATCACGGTACCGGAATTACGATCGTTGTATTTTGGTAATAAAACAGTGTCAGAAGAAACTATAATGGCTCTTTCTGATTTTTTGGGGGATCAACATATCTATAGAGGCATTATACAAGCAATTGATATTCAAATGAATTCTAATGTTAACCAGTCGACCTATTTGTACGAATTTTCGTACGAAAGTGAAACCTCTCCTGTGAAGAAAATGTTTTTTAAAAAGCCGCTTTCAGGTATTGCGTTGCTAATTAAAGTAGAACTACATACGTCAAAATCAAATTAACATTAAAGTTAAAAAAGAAGTAAACGTGAATATAAATGTCTTTAAATTTCTATATATGATTGTAAAAAGACGCACGCAGGTTTAGAAAAATTTGATAAAAAAAAGTTTAGAGTGCATTTAAATATAAATTTTAGATTGCACTTGTAATATATTGATAAAGTTATCAACTTTTATGAATAATTTACGTAACAATATTTTGTAGGTACATCTCACTTCGAGGAACTGGGTTATTTATTTTGTCCTCTTATAGGACAATTTATCGAAGTGTTACCATTTGCACATAATACGTCGGATTATAAAATAATGGAATACTTAACGCAGATGTGGACAGATTTTGCTAAAACGGGGTATGATAGACTTGACATTTCTTACGAATATTTATTATAACAATCATACTATCGCGTAATAATAATCAATTACACATTTATTACAGAAATCCAACACCTTCTTCAGCTAATTTTACTTGGATTCCAGTGCAAAATAAAATTATGTATCATTATTTAAATATTGAAAATGAACCTCAAATTAAATCTTTTATTAATGGATACCAACGATGGGATTGGAAGAACAAACTTAAATTATTAAACGAACGTAACAAATCGAAACAATTTTCTGGTACAGAACCATTCATTAACTACACGAAACTTTGCACAAATCTATAGTATGAGATAAAATATGAAGATATCTAAATGAAATTGAATTGCTTTCAAAAAAACTTTCTAATGCAAAAACTGACAAACTAACAATGGGAAACAATGATATATTAATAGAGATCATTTAAACACGATTTTTTCTCGGCAAAAATGTCGAGGCACCAATAATTTTCGAGTTATAAACGATTGAAAAAAATTAAGCTTTTCGTTAAATTATAACGTAAGGTTTATTATACCATATTATTATACATTATTACTTATTATAAATTAAGCCTTGTGAAAATAAAATAATACTAAAACCACATACTTTATATTAATAGAATTTTAATTTAAGATTTAGTTACAAAAAAATATGTGTTTATGGCAAAAATTGGAAACATGCAAATAAATGATGACCTCCCTCTCGACATTTTTGCTGAAAAATGTAATTTTGAGATACTCTGTATATATAATTCTATATACCTAATATATATTTTTTTTTTCACAAAAATGACATTGAAAAGAATCCATTCGTTGATATTGTTGTACATATATCTTGCGTAATAAAATTTATTAGTTGTTGTACAGACAGCAAAATGATTTTTAAGGAAAATTAATTTTGTTAAAAAAAATTCTCTATCTGCGACAAGACAAATTTTGCAACATCGAAGAATTTGTTAATAGTAGTCCAATTGCTGTTACAAAGATATATTTCATAAGAGCGACGTTTTTTTTGTAGCACACAAAATAATTATTTATTTATAATATCTTCATATTTATCAAGATACGAATTCTATTTTGACATCGCGTAGTATTTGGATCACGATAAGCGAATTCTATATATGTTTATATACATATAAATACTTGTTTTTCGTAATAATTTAGCCAGAGTATAAATTTTTCAGGGCCACTCAAAACAGTAAAAATAAATGTGTCTCAAGGGACATTAGTCGGCATCGTCGAGGAAAACGTCTATGGCGATTCTTACAATGCCTTTTGTGGAATACCATATGCTAAACCTCCAGTGGGTGATCTCAGATTTCGAGTAAGTACAGAAAATGGTTATTGAATATTACTATCTTGATTATTGAAATATTAATATCTTTGTTAAAAGATTTACTTAGACAAGTGGTACAAACTGTTTATTGGATAATCTTATAAAATATAAAAGATACAGACATTTACAAAAATTAGAAATAAAATCTAGTTATACAGGAAAAATGATCTTATACATAATTTTAGGATATAATTGTACATATTATTTTAGACAAAAAAAATTATTATAAACATGTCCTATTTTGAACAAAGATATTACTAGTGTTCAGTTTTAAAAATGACTACATTCATTAATATAATAAAATTTCTATGAAGTTTTAAACTTGCAATACATTTGAATAATTAATATTAATTAATAAACATTTTTTAATTAATAATAATAATTTTGGCATGAATTAATATGAACCATTTTAGTTACATCAGGAACCAAAAATTTGAAATTAACACAGAACTTATCGAAGATAAACTAATGTTTACAAAAATTTCATATAATTCTTTCATAGCATTTAATTTTATTAAGTTAACAAATATCTTTGTTCTTAAACTTGAACATTATATCTTCATAACAGTTCAGAATAAGACACATTTTTATTTAAACTATTTTGCTAAAAATGATTTATACAATCAAGTTCTAGAATGCTGACCATTTCTTCTGAAAATTTTGTATATACATAAATTGTTAAAGAATAATAATAGTTTTTCATTAATGTGTTAAGAAAAAATTTTTACGCTTAAAATTTATAAGAAATGCATTATAATTGCAATGTACAATTATATAAATACTCTGAAGTGCAAACGTGCCGTGTGAAATTAAACGATCCGTTTTTAGTATAAATTAATCCCTTCGTTGCATTGTTCTTTAACTCAAGCGTGTTAAAACACTTGAGCCATATAGAACTTAAGCGATAAAGCAAATCGATCAATCACTGTTCTATTCAGCCATTCTTGGAAAAATTAATTTAGTGCTTACAAAGTTTTACCGGTTAAGTTTTTCTAATATATATGTAGGATTTTATTTATAAGACTTGCGTTAATTTTATTTTAAATTTAATTCTGAAGCGGTGATTGGCTCTGTTCTCTAGTAAAAAAAGTCTCCGCGGAACTACGCGCGAGTGTGCACTCTCATCACTGCGTCATTAGTTATTTTCTATGTTTTTAGTTTGTTATACATGCGTACGCGCCAAAAAACACGCACTTAGTCTCTCTCCGCCGTTTTGATCTGTATAAAAGAATTAATAAAACGTGTTCGAACGAGAAGATTTCTACATATATATATATATATATGGCTTTAAGAAAATGAGCGCGTACATGAAACGCAATACGATAAACTTATGCGAACCAAAGTTCTCATAGCTGTTATTCGTATATTCCAAAGTTTCTTGCCATGTGCGACGTTCTATACATTATCGCGACAGGTAAGAGAAACTGGAGTTGGTTGTGAAATTTTTGAGAAAGTTTGATGCTACATTTTATCTAAACAATATGTTCTTTTTTATGTTACGGTTATAAAATTTATTATTATTTAACTTTAAAATGCGATAAAGAACGCAAGGATAGCTTTCGTGCAACTAGGAAATATTAAATGTATTTATGAAATTTGCCAGTGTAACTTTTACCTCGGCCCTGGAGTCAGTTGTGACGTTATACGGAGTAAAAAATGACAGCAACAATTCCATTATTTGAATGATTTATTTTACTTAAACATTAATAATGTCAATTAACATACTTATATCATATGAGCAGTCTTTCATTTTTAATTGATATAAACAAATTTAACAATTTAACACAATATATTTCTTAATCAAAATACAAAAATAACTAGTAAAAACAAAAATTGTTTTACTTCTTCTTAAACTAATTACGAAAATATAACATGTTTACAAATATTTCATTGAACATTGTAATTAAACTCTAAAAACAAAATGAATCAATTTGATATATATTAATCACAAGTAGATATTAATCGATTTGATATATAGTAATCACAAGTAGATATATAGTAATCAAAAGTAGATATTAATCAGAATCATTATCGGAATCACAGTTTCTGCAAATATAATACATATTTGTAACTTTTAACACTGTAATCAAAATTGAACATTTGAAACGCAATTAAAAAGTTTGACAGAATTTTTGCGTTATAACTCTGAATTTTCTTCAATCTTAATTGTATAAAATACACATACAATGCAAAACCATTTCTACAATATCAATATAAACAAAATGAGACCAAAATTACAAATAAAATAAAAAGTTACAAACCTGCTATTTTTTACTACCATATATATGTAAGCGTTAAGTGATGTCGATGACGCGTTTAATATATAATACGCAGTAGTCGATATTGCCAACATTTAGCAATTTTTAGTGTTTTTTTTAGACGGTTTATTTAACTATTTTTTTATAAGTGTAACATTTAACCTCTGTAACGTTCAGTTCCAGTTTCCCTACTTTTCGAAAGTTGGGAAATATAGAAATGTGAAAAATGTTGTAACTTCGTTCAAATTTTATCTTTATAGAAAAACACGCTCTCTTAGAAAATAATAACTTCTAGAAACTTTTAAAGAATTAGGAGAATAATATCCACTCGTGACCTCATGCAATATCGAATAGAGGTAGACAAAAAAATGAATCGATAATTCATTACTTCATTAATTTTTTTAAATACTAGAACAACAAAAGCGCTCTACGAGCGCGCGCCACATTACTCAATTTTATATTAACTTTTAATACTTTAGGACTTACAGAAAATACTTTTTTCGTAATATTTATATTATTCTTCTTAATATTAGTTTTATTTTTCATAATACTAGTTTTGTTTTTTTTAATATTAGTTTTATTATTCCTATTATTAGTATTATTATTGATAAGATCAGTAATATTTTTCATAATATTAATAGTATTTTTCCTCAGGTTAATTTTATTTTTCCTCAAGTTAATTTTTTTCTCCTAATATTAATTTTTAATATTAGTTAACTGACAACAAGAAAAAAAACTGCAGTAATTCTTTCACATAAAATTGAACAAAAATTTGTAGTGCTCTGCATTTAAGCATCCAAATAATTATAAAGATTTTCTTACATAATATATATTTAGTTTAATCATATATTTATTCAAGTGTCATTTTACAAT
The DNA here is from genome assembly GCF_048542155.1 of Nylanderia fulva. NCBI lineage: Eukaryota > Metazoa > Arthropoda > Insecta > Hymenoptera > Formicidae > Nylanderia > Nylanderia fulva. The sequence goes on along the minus strand of NW_028189485.1, from coordinate 210,844 downwards.
ACTGTTCAAAAATAAGATATTTCACAATAAAAGTTTAGTTTGCGATTGCAAAACAATCTCGATTACAGATAATTAAAATATAATCAAATTCAAAACTTCTTTAATTTGCGTTTTTTTAGTTTCTGTCGAATTTGTGATATATACTTTATTCTGTAAATATAGACTAAATTTTAATTTTTAATAGCATAACGCAGCATTCGACCAACGACTCTAAAGAGTGTCGAAAAGTTCAAAGAACGTCAATTCTCTTTATTGGTTATTCTAAGAACATACAGAAGATAATACATATTTTTTATTATCTATATCAAGATAAGATGTCGCCAAAATTTTATCTAGCTGATTATTTATAACATTTTATTTAGATAACAAACACTGATTGTAGGATCCGCAACCACCAGAACCATGGTCCAGTGATAGAAACGCTTCGGATAACGGAAACATCTGTCTTCAGATGGACGGAATAGACTTAGTCGTCATAGGAAAAGAAGACTGTCTCTATTTGAACGTGTATACCAACAATGTGACGTCTTCAAAGAAAAGTGCTGTAATGGTGTGGATACATGGTGGAGGCTTTCTTATGGGAGACGGCACCTCGCTTTATTACGGTCCTGATTATATCATGCGGAAGGATGTGGTACTCGTCACCCTGAATTACAGATTAGGTGTTCTAGGTACATTATTAATTAGCTCGAAATCATTTTATGTTATTTGCGTTCGATGATCTACTTTTTTTTAAGTAAACACATAGAACGCATTCTGCTTCCCACAATCCAAATAATTTACGTGTATTTATGGTTTTTTTAAAACACCAATTTTAAAGCAATAATCAATTCTCATAACTTATAACATTTTTATAAATTTTAACGTTTCATAACTTTCTTCATAAATTTGGTTTTTTTTTTAAATAATCGTCGAATTATAAATAATTAAAAAAACTCGTGAAATCAATTTATTTAATCTTTGAAATTGTAATATATTTATATAACTTATATAAATAAAATAGGAATTAAAAAATGATAATGATTTAATCGACCAACTCTGGCAAAAAAGAAATTTTATTAAATTTTACAACATTTCGGCCGTGGGTTTCAGCCCTTATCAAGTGCTGTAACATAATATTAACAATTATGATTAAAAGGAAATTATAAAATATATAAAGAATTTCACACGTTAATACGCAAACGTATCTATGTTCTTCAAACAAAGTAAATCACAACTTTTTTGGAAAACAATAGTTTGATCTGAGAATATAACATGATATAATAGTATGAAAACGAAATAACTGTGTTGTCGTAACAGTTTTAAGCTCCTTATCAAACTAAACGTTCTTTATTAATTTCTTGTAAACATTATTAAGATTATCCGTGTCTCTTTGTAAATTAATTGTGTTGTCAAATTTTTGATATAAAACATCTCCGCGATTTTTCGTTTACTAACATATTTTTCATGATGTAAAATTTCTTGTAGAACAAGAATATTAAATAATCGACCAAATTAGCACAAATCAAATTTAGTAAGTTATACGACGTTTCGAAAATAAGGTTGTGGTACTTTTGAAATAAATAACGTTAAAAATCATTTAACCACATGGTCGAAACGTCGTGAAACTTAATTAATTTTAATTTGTGCTAGTTTGGTCAATTATTTAATATTTCTTATTTTACTGACTAGAGAATGCGAATATGTAAGTCTTGATAATAAACTTTACTAAACGTATTAACGACATGTTTCTTTTATTCCCTTTTTAGGTTTTCTCAATTTTAATGAGGAAATGGCGACGGGAAATCAGGGCTTAAAAGATGTAGTTATGGCGTTAAAATGGGTTAAAAAAAATATACTGCAATTCGGTGGAGATCCCGATAACGTCACAATTTTTGGTCAAGATGCGGGTGGAGTAATGGTTCACTATCTGACTATTTCACCGTTAGCTGAAGGTACGAATCAAACAGACATAATATTGATATACATATATTAAGAATATTTAAGAACACATTTTATACAAACAAATAAAAATTTTTCATAGCTTTGCTATATCAAAAACTTTTATATTATAAGGTTTTCTTTCATTTTAACTTAAATCTCGATTGCAAACTACATAATATCGACATTTTAAAATGTCGCAGATAATTACTTGGAAGATAACTGTGATAACATCCTTCAGTAAAAACACATCTATTCTATATTGAGAATTCAAAATTAAAAGCACGTTAATTAATTTTATGTGTTATATTAAGACAAAGAAGAAAGAAGCTAAGATCTTGATATAATCGAAAGCTAAGATGATGATATAATTATTTAAAACTTCTTCGAATGCCAACTTTATTATGTGCGAATGTGTGCTTGACAGGTTTATTTCATAAGGCAATATGTCAAAGTGGCGTCATAACTGTTCCTTGGGCTTTTACTGAACTTGACGATGCTATCCATAACGGTCTGATGTTAGCCCAGAAACTTGGTAATGCGACTTCAAATCCGGAAGAAGCCCTGAAATTTCTGAAAGACATAGACGGAAGAATATTGATAGCAGCAGAGGTCTTTTGACGCTCTATTACAATTATTGCAATAATAAATGTTTGATGAATTAACATAAACTATTTTTTTAAATTAAGATTATTATGTTTTTGCAGAATGACTTAGATATTTTTCCCGCATTTACGCCGACCGTGGATTACGACTCATGGAATTCTTTTTTATCGGTAAATCCGTTGCAATTATTACGTAATGGTATTAAAATACCAATCATATTTGGATATAATAGCCAAGAAGGCAATATTTTCATAAGTGATATTGTCGGTCGTAAGTATATATATTTGCTTTTGCTTTTCATTAAGTTATATTATGAATTAAATTATATTAAATTAAATTAAATTTTAATTAAAATTATTATTCAAATATTTTCAGGGGTAAACAACGATACTTTAAACAAATTTAATTCTGATTTTAAGAAAGCCATATATCCGAAAATTCTACGTCAATTACCGCAACTAGGGATCACGGTACCGGAATTACGATCATTGTATTTTGGTAATAAAACAGTGTCAGAAGAAACTATAATGGCTCTTTCTGATTTTTTGGGCGATCAACATATCTATAGAGGCATTATACAAGCAATTGATATTCAAATGAATTCTAATGTTAACCAGTCGACCTATTTGTACGAATTTTCGTACAAAAGTGAAACCTCTCCTGTGAAGAAAATGTTTTTTGAAAAGCCGTTTCCAGGTATTGCGTCGCTAATTAAAGTAGAACTACATACGTCAAAATCAAATTAACATTAAAGTTAAAAAAGAAGTAAACGTGAATTTAAATGTCTTTAAATTTTTATATATGAGTGTAAAAAGACGCACGTAGGTTTAGAAAAATTTGATTAAAAAAAGTTTATAGTGCATTTAAATATAAATTTTAAATTGCACTTGTAATATATGGATAAAGTTATCAACTTTTATGATTAATTTACATAACAATATTTTGTAGGTACATCTCACTTCGAGGAGCTGGGTTATTTATTTTGTCCTCTTATGGGACAATTTATCGATGTGTTACCAATTGCACATAATACGTCGGATTATAAAATAATGGAATACTTAACGCAGATGTGGACAGATTTTGCTAAAACGGGGTATCATAGACTTGACATTTCTTACAAATATTTTTTATAACAATCGTACAATCGCGTAATAATAATCAATTACACATTTATTACAGAAATCCAACACCTTCTTCAGCTAATTTTACCTGGATTCCAGTGAAAAATAGACTTATGTATTATTATTTAAATATTGAGAATGAACCTCAAATGAAATTTCTTCTTAATGGATTTCAACGATGGGATTGGAAGAACAAACTTAAAATATTAAACAAATATAACAAATTGCAACAATTTTCTGGTACAGAACCATTCATTAATTACACAAAAGTTTGCACAGACCTATAGTATGAGATAAAATATGAAGAAATTTAACTAAAATTGAATTGCTTTCAAAAAAATCTTCTAATGCAAAAATTGACAAAATAACAGTGGGAAACAGTGATGTATTAATAGAGATCATTTGGGGACAATTTTTACTCGGCAAAAATTTTGAGACACAAATAATTTTCGAGTTATAAGTGATAGAAAAAAATTAAGCTTTCTGTTAAATTATAACTTAAGCCTTATTATACTTTATTATATATTATATATTATTATATATTATATATTATTATAAATTATAAATTAAGCTTTGTAAAAATGAAATATTAACAAAACCATATACTTTATTTAATTAGAAATTTAATTTAAAATTGAGTTACAAAGATATGTGTATATGGTAAAAATTGGAAACATGCAAAAAATGATGACCTCTCTTTCGACATTTTTGCTGAAGAATGTAATTTTGAGATACTCTGTATATATAATTTTATATACCTAATATATATTTTTTTTTTATCATAAAAATGACATTAAAAAGGATTCGTTCGTTAATATTGTTGTACATAAATCTTGTGTAATAAAGTTAATAAGTTGTTGTACAGACAGCAAAATAATATTTAAGGAAAATTAATTTTAAAAAGAAATATTTTTATCGGCTTTCAATATAAAGAATATAAATTTGATGTTTTTTAAATCGGCCAACAGAGATAAAGCACAAAAAATTAATTATTCGGAACTGTATCTCTTGGTTTGAGATCACTAAGTTCCATATATAAATTAATCTCGAAACTTACATTTTCGCGCCTATTTTTCCATATATAAGTTCCGAGATTAATTTATATATGGAACTTAGTAATCTCAACCCAAGAGATACAGTTCCGAATAATTAATTTTTCGTACTTTGGCTTTGTTGGCCGATTTAAAAAACATCAAAATTAAGTTTGATAAAAAAAAATTCTTTTTCTGCGACAAGACAAATTTTGTTTGCAATATCGAAGAATTTGTTAATAGTAGTCCAATTGCTGTTACAAAGATATATTTAATAAGAGCGACGTTTTCCTTGTAGCACACAAAATAATTATTTATCCATGTCGTCATATTTATCAAGATACGAATTCTATTTTGACATCGCGTAGCTTTTGGATCACGATAAGCGAATTCTATATATGTTTATATATAAATACTTATTTGTCGTAATAATTTAGCTAAAGCATAAATTTTTCAGGGCCACTCAAAACAGTAAAAGTAAATGTGTCTGAAGGGACATTAGTCGGCATCGTCGAGGAAAACGTCTATGGCGATTCTTACAATGCCTTTCGTGGAATACCTTATGCTAAACCTCCAGTGGGTAATCTCAGATTTCGAGTAAGTACAGAAAATGGTTATTGAATATTACTATCTTGATTATTGAAATATTACTATCTTTGTTAATAGATTCACTTTGACAAGTGATAAAAACTGTTTATTGAATAATCTTATAAAATATAAAAGATACAAACATTTTACAAAAATTAGAAATAAAATCTAGTTATACAGGAGAAATGATCTTTTACAGAATTTTAGGATATAATTGTACATATTATTTTAGACAAAAAAAATTATTATAAACATGTCCTATTTTTTGGACAAAGATATTACTTGTGTTCAGTTTTAAAAATGACTACATTCATTAACTTATTAGAATCTTTATGAAATTTTAAACTTGCAATACATTTGAATAATTATATTAATTAATAAACATTTTTCAATTAATTAATAATAATTTTGACTTGAATTAATATGAACCATTTTAGTTACATCAGGAACCAAAAAGTTGAAATTGACACAGGACTTATCGAAGGTAAACAAATGTTTACAAAAATTTCATATAATTCTTTTATAGCATTTAATTTTATTAAGTTAACAAATATCTTTGTTTTTAAATCTGAACATTATATCTTCATAACAGTTCAGAATAGGACACATTTTTATTTAAACTATTTTGCTTAAAATGATTTATACAATCGAGTTCTGGAATGCTGACCATTCCTTCTGAAAATCTTGTATATACATAAATTGTTAAAAAATAATAATAGTTTCTCATTAATGTGATAAAAGGAAAATTTTTTACGCTTAAAATTTATAAGAAATGCATTATAATTACAATGTACAATTATATAAATACTCTGAAGTGCAAACGTGCCGTGTGAAATTAAACGATCCGTTTTTAGTATAAATTAATCTCCTTGTTGCATTGTTTTTGTAACTAAAGCGTGTAAAAACACTTGAGCCATAGAACTTAAGCGATAAAACTAATCGATAAATCACTGTTCTAATCTGCCATTCTTGAGAGGATTAATTGATTGCTTACAAAGTTTTACCGGTTAAGTTTTTCTATCTAATATATATATATATATATATGGCTTTAAGGAAATGAGCGCGTACATGATACGCATAACGATAAACTTATGCAAACCAAAGTTTTCATAGCTGTTGTTCGTATATTCCAAAGTTTCTTGCTTGTACGAAATTCTATGCATCATCGCGACAGGTAAAAGAGACTTAGATTGGTTATGACATTTTTGAAAAAATTTGATGCTACATTTTATCTAAACAACATGTTCTTTTTTATGTTACGGTTATGAAATGTATTATTATTTAACTTCAAAATGCGATAAAGAACGGAAGGATAAGTTTCGTGCAACTTAGAAATATTAAATGATTTTATGAAATTCCAGTGTAACTTTCACCCCGGCCTTGGGGTTATTTGTGACACCATACGGAGTAAAAAGTGATAGCATTGGTTCCATTATTTGAATGATTTATTTTACTTAAATATTAATAATGTCAATTAACGTATTTATATCATATAAGCAATCTTTTATTATTAATTGATATAAACAATTTAACAATTTAGCACAATATACTTTTTAAAATACAAAAATAATATGTCAAAACAAAAATTGTTTTACCTCTTCTTAAACTAATTAAGAAAACTTAACATGTTTAAAATGTTTCATTGAACATTGTAATTAAGCTCTAAAAACAAAATGAATTGATTTGATATATAGTAATCACAAGTAGATATTAATCAGAATCATTATCGGAATCACAATTTCTGCAAATATAATACATATTTCTAACTTTTAACACTGTAATCAAAATTGAACATTTGAGACGCAATTAAAAAGTTTGACAGAATTTTTGCGTTATAACTCTGAATTTTCATAAATTTTAATTGTATAAAATACACATACAATGCAAAACCATTTCTACAATATCAATATAAAGAAAATGAGACTAAAATTACAAATAAAATAAAAAGTTACAAACCTGCTATTTTTCACTACGATATACATGTAAGCGTTAGGCGATGTCGATAACGCGTTTAATATATAATACGCAGTAGTCGATATTGCCAACATTTAGCGCTTTCTAGCGTTTTTATAGACGGTTTATTTAACTATTTTATTATAAGTGTAACATTTAACTCGTGTAACATTCAGTCCCAGTCCTCCCTACTTTTCGAAAGTTGGGAAATATAGAAATGTGAAAAATGTAGTAACTTTGTTTAAATTTTATCTTTATAGAAAAAAACGCACTCTTAAAATATAATAACTTCTAGAAACTTTTAAAAAATTAGGAGAATAATATCAACTCGTGACGTTATGCAATATCGAATAGAGGTAGACAAAAAAAATGAATCGATAATTCATTACTTCATTAATTTTTTTAAATACTAAAACAACAAAAGCGCGCTACATTTCTCAATTTTATATTAACTTTTAATACTTTAGAACTTACAGAAAATACATTTTTCTTAATATTTATATTATTCTTAATATTAGTTTAATTTTTCATAATACTAGTTATGTTTTTCGTAATATTAGTTTTATTATTTTTAATATTAGTATTATTATTGATAAGATTAGTATTATTTTTTCTAATATTAGTAATATTGTTTCTAAGGTTAGTTTTATTTTTCCTCAAGTTAATTTTATTTTTCCTAATATTAATTTTTAATATTAGTTAACTGACAACAAGAAAAAAACTGCAGTAATTCTTTCACATAAAATTAAACAAAAATTTGTAGTGCTCTGCATTTAAGCATCCAAATAATTATAAAGATTTTTTTACATAATATATATTTAGCTTAATCTTATTTATTCAAGTGTTATTATACATAACTGTATAAAAATCAGATATTTTACAATAAAAGTTTAGTCTGCGATTGCAAAACAATCTCGATTACAGATAATTAAAATAAAATCAAATTCAAAACTACTTTAATTTGCCTTTTTTTCAGTTTTCATCAAATTTGTGATATATAATTTATTCTGTAAATATAGATTAAATTTTAATTTTTAATAGCATAACGCAGCATTCGACCAACGACTCTAAAGGGTGTCGAAATGTTCAAACAACGTCAATTCTTTTTATCGACTATTCTAAGAAGAAACATTTTCTTTCTCGACGGCTACACGGTGTCTCGAACAAATAAGAGTAAAATGTTGCGATTGACAATAATAAAAATGTTTCATTATGTAAATAATTAGTCGAAGAAATATGTATAGATACTTCTCTCTCTCTCCCTCTCTCTCTCTCTCTCTCTCTCTCTCTCCCCTGCCTTCTCTTTTATTCTATCACCATTTTCCACTTTCTCCCACCCTCTTCTTCTCTTTTAAATATATACAATAAATATCTTGTCTATTCTATAATGTATAAATAAATTTAGAAACTAAGAATCTAATTTATGATTATGTATTTAACAACATATTTGAAGAAGAATCAAATCGGTTGCGGACAGTTGTGACATGTCCCTTGTTAGATAAGGTTAAGAAAATTTTGTTTTACTTTATCTACATAAAAAATAAAATTACATGACTATTTATCTAAATAACTTTTAGATATTATTGTTTTTTAGATCGCTTATGTAGACACAATTATAAAAAAAGATGTAAATTATAAATGGGATATAAAAATTAAATTCGTACTTTTATGTCTACATTTTTATGGTTTATTGCTTAATTTTTAGTAATTATTTATTTTTATGCTATGACTCTAAACCGAATTATCTGAATAATTTAGTAACCATAATCTTTTTCTTCATCTAAGATGCAGATATAGATAATACATATTTTTCATTATTTATATCAAAATAAGATGTCGCCAAAATTTCATCTAGCTAATTATTTATAACATTTTATTTAGATAACAAACACTGATTATAGGATCCGCAACCACCAGAACCATGGTCCAGTGACAAAAACGCTTTGGATAACGGAAACATCTGTCTTCAGATGGACAGAATAAACTTAGTCGTCATAGGAAAAGAAGACTGTCTCTATTTGAACGTGTATACCAACAATGTGACGCCTTCAAAGAAAAGTGCTGTAATGGTGTGGATACATGGTGGAGGCTTCCTTATGGGAGACGGCACCTCGTTTTATTACGGTCCTAATTATATCATGCGGAAGGATGTGGTACTCGTCACCCTGAATTACAGATTAGGTGTTCTAGGTACATTATTATTTAGCTCGAAATCATTTTATGTTATTTGCGTTCGATGATTTACTTTTTTTTAAGTAAACACATAGGACGCATTCTGCTTCCCACAATTTAAATAATTTACGTGTATACAGGGTGTCCGGTAACTAACGGACCAATGATTAAGGGCGGATTCTCTGGCCAATTTGGAGACGATTTTTCCTTAGCAAAAATGTCGAGAAGTCAATAATTTTCGAGTTATAAGCGATTGAAAAAAATGGGTTTTTTGAAAACTAAACGTTTTGGAGTTAAAAGTCTAACATAATTACATTCTTCAGTTAATTTCAGGTAGAGTTTACTATAATAAAATTTTAATTTGAGACTTAGTTATAAAGATACATAATGACAATTATTGGAAAGTTGTAAAAAATGATGACCTTTTTCGACATTTTCGCTGAGGAAAAATCGTTCCCAAATTGACCAAAGAATCCACTTGTAATCGTTGGTCCGTTAGTTATCGGACACCCTGTATATGGTTTATTTTAAAATACCAATTTCAAAGCAATAACCAATTCTCATAACTTATAACATTTTTTTAAATTTAATGTTTCATAACTTTCTTCATAAATTTTGTTTTTTTTTAATAATTGTCGAATTATAAATAATAAAAAAAACTCGTGAAATCAATTTATTTAATCTTTGAAATTGTAATATATTTATATAACTTGTTGGCATTTATTTGTTGGGCTCGACTTATTTATCCGTCGTCCGTCTTGTTATTGCGGGCATGTATTAGTATAAGGCATTGTCTCGGTATTTACATTCTTTTGTATTGTATGTTCATCCGTTCGTCGTCTGAGATTTTTGTCGAATTCGTGTCCTCGCGTGATTGGCGCGATTTGAAGCGTCGGTTATTTTGACGGCGGTATATAAGACGACCGCCGGTCGAGAGACGCGCTCTCATTATTGATTCTTCTCCGAGTAATAAACAGTTCTCAACGCATCAAGAGTATTTTATTTTAAATATATCACTCGCCCAACAAACTTATATAAATAAAATAGGAAATAAAAAATGGTAATGATTTAATCGACCATTTCTGGCAAAATAGAAATTTTATTAAATTTTACAACGTTTCGGTCGTGGATTTCAGCTCTTATCAAGTGCTGTAACATAACATTAACAATTATGACTAAAGGGAAATTATAAAATATATAAAGAATTTTACACGTTAATACGCAAACATACCTATGTTCCTAAAACAAAATAAATCACAACTTTTTTAAAAAACAATAATTCGATCTGAGAATATAACATGATATAATAGTATGAAGACGAAATAACAGTGTTGTCGTAACAATTTTAAGCTCCTTATCAAACTAAACGATCTTTATTAATTTCTCGTAAACATTATTTAGATTATCCGTGTCTCTTTGTAAATTCATTGTGTTGTCAAATTTTTTGATATAAAACATCTTCGCAATTTTTTGTTTACTAACATATTTTTCATGATGTAAAATTTCTTGTAGAAAAAAAATATTAAATAATCGACCAAATTAGTACAAATTGAAATTTATTAAGTTTTACGACGTTTTGAACAAATGGTTGTGGCACTTTTGAAATAAAAAACGTTAAAAATCATTCAACCACATGGTCGAAACGTCGTGAAACTTAATTAATTTTAATTTGTGCTTGTTTGGTCAACTATTTAATATTTCTTATATTACTGATCAGAGAATGCGAATAATTAAGTCTTGATAATAAACTTTACTAAACGTATTAATAACATGTTTCTTTCATTCTCTCTTTAGGTTTTCTCAATTTTGATGACAAAATGGCGACGGGAAATCAGGGCTTAAAAGATGTAGTTATGGCGTTAAAATGGGTTAAAAGAAATATATTGCAATTCGGTGGAGATCCCGATAACGTCACAATTTTTGGTCAAGATGCGGGTGGAGTAATGGTTCACTATTTGACTATTTCACCGTTAGCTGAAGGTACGAATCAAACAGACATAATATTGATATACATATATATTAAGAATATTTAAGAACACATTTTATACAAACAAATAAAAAATTTTTTATAGCTTTGCTATATCAAAAACTTTTATATTATAAGGTTTTCTTCCATTTTAACTTAAATCTCGATTGCAAACTACATAATATCGACATTTTAAAATGTCGCAGATAATTACTTGGAAGATAACTGTGATAACATCCTTCAGTAAAAACACATCGATTCTATATTGAGAATTCAAAATTAAAAGCACGTTAATTAATTTTATGTATTATTTAAGACAAAGAAGAAAGAAACTTAGATCTTATGATATAATCTTATAAAACTTCTTCGAGTACCAATTCTATTATGTGCGAATGTGTGCTTGACAGGTTTATTTCATAAGGCAATATGTCAAAGTGGCGTCATAACGGTTCCTTGGGCTTTCACTGAACTTGACAGTGCTATCCATAACGGTCTGATGTTAGCCCAGAAACTTGGTAATGCGACTTCAAATCCGAAAGAAGCCCTGAAATTTCTGAAAGACATAGACGGAAGAATATTGATAGCAGCAGAGGTCTTTTGACGCTCTATTACAATTATTGCAATAATAAATGTTTGATGAATTAACATAAACTATTTTTTTATATTAAGAATATTATGTTTTTGCAGAATGACTTAGATATTTTTCCCGCATTTACGCCGACCGTGGATTACGAGTCAATGAATTCTTTTTTATCAGAAAATCCGTTGCAATTATTACGTAATGGTATTAAAATACCAATCATATTTGGATATAATAGCCAAGAAGGCAATATTTTCATAAGTGATATTGTCGGTGGTAAGTATATATATTTGCTTTTGCTTTTTATGAAATTATATTATGAATTAAATTAAATTAAATTAAGTGAAATTTAAATTAAAATCGTTATTCAAACATTTTCAGGGGTAAACAACGAGACTTTAAACAAATTTAATTCTGATTTCAAGAAAGCCATATATCCGAGAGTTTTACGTCAATTACCGCAACTAGGGATCACGGTACCGGAATTACGATCATTGTATTTTGGCAACAAAGCAGTGTCAGAAGAAACTATAATAGCTCTTTCTGATTTTATCGGCGATCAATATATCTATAGAGGCATTCTACAAGCAATTGATATTCAAATGAATTCTAATGTTAACCAGTCGACCTACTTGTACGAATTTTCGTACGAAAGTGAAACCTCTCCTGTGAAGAAAATGTTTTTTGAAAAGCCACTTTCAGGTATTTTGTTGCTAATAAAAGTAGAACTACATACGTCAAAATCAAATTAACATTAAAGTTAAAAAAGAAGTGAACGTGAATTTAAATGTCTTGAAATTTCTATATATGAGTGTAAAAAGACGCACGTAGGTTTAGAAAAATATGATCAAAAAAAGTTTATAATGCATTTAAATATAAATTTTAAATTGCACTTGTAATATATTGATAAAGTTATCAACTTTTATGATTACTATACATAACAATATTTTGTAGGTACATCTCACTTCGAGGAGTTGGGTTATTTATTTTGTCCTCTTATGGGACAATTTATCGATTTGTTACCAATTGCACATAATACGTCGGATTATAAAATAATGGAATACTTAACGCAGATGTGGACAGATTTTGCTAAAACGGGGTATCATAGACTTGACATTTCTTACGAATATTTATTATAACAATCGTACAATCGCGTAATAATAATCAATTACACATTTATTACAGAAATCCAACACCTTCTTCAGCTAATTTTATCTGGGTTCCAGTAAAAAATAAAACTACGTATGATTATTTAAATATTGAGAATGAACCTCAAATGAAAAGTTTTGTTAATGGACACCAACGATGGGATTGGAAGAACAAACTTGAATTATTTAACAAACTGGGACAACTTTTTGGTACAGAACAAAATATTCACACAGACTTATAGTATGAGATAAAATATGAAGAATTCTAACTAAAATTAAATAGCTTTAAAAAAAACTTGCAAAAACCTGACAAACAAACAAGACTGACAATGGGAAACAATGTGATGTATCAATATGATGACCTAAGCGAAATCCTTTTCTCAATTTGGAATCCTCTTTTTTTTAAGACGCATTATCTGTTTATTAGATATAAATTTGTACACACACACACACATATATATATATATATATATATATATATATATATATATATGTATATAGTATACATATATGTTTACTGTATGCAGTATTTAGAAAAATAATATATATATAAAGTATATATATTATTTTTCTAAATATATCTTACTTTTAATATTTTTAAAGGAATCCCAAAAGATATTTTACAATCCTTAGTCAAAGATTTATTAAACCTCAGACGTATGAAAAATATATTCTTTTAAAAATAAAATGTTTTTCTTTTTCACATTCTTTATTTTTGAAAAAAAACTAATGTCCCGAAATATGATAACTGAGTTGCTACAATACTGTTATCGAATGAACCATAATTCCTATGAGAATTTTCGAGAAGGAAAAAGAATGAAAATATAACCTTATTCTCGTTTTTTGTCTATCCACCATTTTCTTCTAGCTTAGAGGAATGAGTTTATAAACGAGAAAATAATCAAGAATTACAAAATCGATATTTGCGCTCTACATACATGATAAGTCTCGAATTATTATCAATAACGTTATCGACGATATATTCGTAATAAGTCATCGAGAAACGGCGAATCATCATTCCTCGCGAATCCAACTCGTTTTATAATCATATGCTTCCAAGTTCCAAGTTCGATTGCGTGAGCGTAAATATGGTTGCATTAATCCCGACGTAGTCACATCGACAGTCACGCTGCGTGGATCATTTCGGCCAGATTATTAGCGCCGATTCAGGCATTATTCGTTCAGTGTCCGTCATGAACGACAACCGAGTGGCCGTGGACGTACGCGAGGGCCAATTAATCGGTATTGTCGAGGAAAATGTTCACGGCGATCATTACATCGCTTTTCTAGGAATACCGTACGCGAAACCGCCGCTCGGTAAACTAAGGTGAACGCCCTCTCACATGTCTTGTTATCTTTGTTGGTGAACTTGAAACTAGAGTTTGCCTTTCTGTCTATAATTAGGAATTGGAGAGTCTTGGTTTATACCCATACAGCACCGTTAGATTGCAAAAACATTACAACAATCTTTCACCGCAATATTGCAATATTGCAAATTTACTGCAAAATGTTGCTACATCATTGCTGTTGAATTGCAGCAATGTTAAAATGTCCGCTTTTTGGAAGATAATAAAATTATTGATTATCGTTAACATCTTTTATTGTATAATATTGCAAAAAATTATTTTATTACAGTATTATACCCAGCAAATACCAAGTTACAGTTATATAATTGTTAGTTGTAATTTTCCACTCAACAAAATAATTGTTATAATACACGTATTATATTTTTGAATGGGAAATTACAACTAACAATTATATAGCTGTAATTTGGTGTTTGCTGGATATATGTATATATATTACAATATATAAATTATAGAATTTGGATTACATGCAATATTTCCGAAATATTAATGTCATATTGCTACAAGTGTGCTGGAATTTTGTGCACCTATATCTCTGCAATGTCTTTATAATGTTGCATTGCAACTTGCAACATTGCAATGTTGCTGCAATATAATTGCAATAATCTGTGCTGTATGGGTACGGAAGAGTCTTGGTTATACGGAAATTGCAGTTAAATAAACAGTTGGAGGCAACCGACGTAATTTTTTTCAAGTTTTTTTTAATTGTTAGATAATCTCATATAATTGGGAACAATTTTGAAAATAACGATCATTCACCACTAAATAATTTGCAAAAATTTATGGAAGAGTTTTTAAAAGTTAGATAAAATATAATCCTTATTGTAAGTTGATTTATAAATTACAGCAATGACAATCTCAGGTGTAATCTTTGAAGAATATCTCTTGGTCTATAATTCATTTTTAATGTAAATTAAATTTCTCTTCTCTCTGTAAGATTTGTGTAACTAAAGCATGTAAAAAATGCGAGTGTAGAAAACGGATCGATCAATCACAATCGAGCATTTTTGCTCGAGCGCGTTTGATTGATTCGTTTATGGTTTGAATTCTATTATGCATACTTTTTAGATTTTTTGCGATGATCCTGATTAACCTTGAAAAATATATGCTGTGCATCTTAAAAAATATCTATAAATATTTTAATACTTTTCGTAGAATTTTTCTAATTCGAGTATTTGGAAACATTCTATGCGTCAGTAAAAACTTATCATAAATAAGAAACGTCGCTAATGTGAATTATAGAGTCATATTAAAAACCCGAGGAAAATCCAAGCGAAGAAAATAATTAATATTATTGTCCACTATATACAGCAATTCATTCGTATATTATTTTCGCCAATTATGACGTTTTATTAAATCGTCGAATTTACAAGCGATGATTACAGTTTGTTTAAATTCTGTATGTCGTAAACACGACAGTAATACTGTCACGATCATGAAAAGGCATCGATTATTTCTACTTATCAATTGCAGAACGCAAGTTACCGTAGAATTATGGATCTTACAATATTCGTAAACTATCACTATTATCAATTTATTTTAAACGATATAAAAAATTATAAAGTCACCAGATGATAATTAAAAAATGGTAATAATTCAATCGACCAACTCTGGCAAATAAGTGATTTTATTGAATATTCACAACGTTTCGGCCGTAGGTTTCGGCCCTTATCAAATGCTATGTTCTTAAAACAATGTAAATCACAACTTTTTTAAAAAACAAAGATTTGATTTTAGAATCTGACATGATATAATAACATGATAGTATAAAAACAAAATAACTATGAAATCATTTATTTTAAATTGAGTTTTAAAAATTATTGTTATTAATTATTTAATTATTTATTTTTTTGTGGAATAATCTTTTTTATGCTGTCCATTTACTGCATGACAGTAAACACAAATTGACATGTATTCTTCAAATAATGTTGAAATATTTTCAATAGATAAACATTTTTTATTTATTTTTTTTTGAAAAGGAATTATTTTTTAAAAATTATGATATTAATTTCAAAAATACATAAAATACAATAACAAGAGAATCACAGCGCACATAATCATATGAGTACATGACTTGTATACTTACTTGTGATATGTTCTACCATCCTTGTTCCTTGTTTTGAACCACAAATAGCACAAAATAACACCATTTTCCAAACAAAAAAACAGATAAATTAAATAAAAATTGTTTTTAAAAATTAAAACAATGGAGACAATTTAAACACATTTAAACGCCGCGCTGGTACGTTGCCATACTAGCATATTTTACTTTGTTATAAATGGCTGCCCGATTTTCAAGTCGTAACACGTTATCTTTTTAAAGGGTTATACCTACCTATAAGACCGAAAAAAACATGTATTTTTAGTAATTTCTTTTAAACTGAAAGATTTTTTAAAATAAATGATTAATTATTCGAATGTATACATTTTGAAGTATCTATAGAATTTTTTTAATACAAAGTATTAAAAAACAAAAAAGATATATCAGCAAGAGCATTTTTTGTAAGTTTTTGCGGTGTCGAATTCCTCCTTCCCTCTTCATACTGCCTGTTTTAAAGAACATTAAAATCCATATAACTTTTATATGTGTGTGTGAAACATTTTTTTATATCTTATACCAAAATAAAAAAAACCAATTTTTTTCAAGGGAGGGAGGTGTTTTACTCTCTAAATGTCAAAATACGCAGTTAAAAAAAATACGGGTTTAATATTTTTCAATGCTTCAAAACATATTCCAAGTTGATTAAAATTAGTGAGGGTCACTTCCAATCATTTCCTTGTTAGTTTTAACAATATTAGTTCAGTCAGTAATATTGAATTTTCCATTAGCTTTCATGAAATAGGCGTCTACGATTTACCTACGATGATTACACTTATTACAAATATGAGATCACAACCATTGCACGCGTACATTGGTCATTCTATGGGCGAATCTGTTTTTTTACGTAATGGCAACAGAGCGTCCAAAAATTGCTAGAATTGTAAAAATGATGTCCAGTCTCGGACCAGAAGTTTTTTTAGATCATATGAGAGGTCCACTACGATCGATGTTTTATTTGGTGAAAAAGATGCAGGTAATAATATGTAAATATAATATACTACTTTGAGCTAGAATAAAATTAAGTAAATTGCATTTTGAATAGAAGATATCTTTAATTGCAGCCAATAATTCGAGTTTTGTTCCATGATGAATTAATCCCACGAAAAGTTTTTGAAACGGCAATGGCATTAATCGGCAGCAACCCAAATTTCCTTCTATCGCAGATGTGCGCTATTTTCATATTTTCAGTCTTCGGTTACGACCGTGAGCAGTTTACTTACGTGAGTAATAACTGAGTAAGTATTTGTCTGCGAATTATAATAATAAATTTAAAAGGTTCTAATATGCAAATGAAAATTATATCAAACAATTTTCAAACCGTTGGACGAGAATATATCACAGATAAAAAATTAAGAAAACGTTTTGAAGCTTGATCTTTTATTGTGTGTATACATTCACACACACTCACATATATATATTGATAATAAAAAATATATATATATATATATATATTTAAGAGTTTAACAAGGCTCTGTAATATAAATATAAATTTAACGTATAAGACGGGCAATAAGAGCCAAATCGCGGATGACAATGCGTTATCCTAACGAAACTAAATAATTTTTCGTTAGAATTAAATACCGGTGCACAAGGCACCAAATTTTACTTGGACACGGCCAAGATTTTAAATATGAAATAATCTCATATTTGAGATTTAATTTCAATACCCCTTTAACCCCCCTACGGAAAATAAATAAATGAATGCAAGAGAAAAATATAGATCCGAAAGTTGCTGAATCTGGAATCGAACCCGAGACCTTTCGCTTGCCGGGCGACTGCTCTTCCAGCTGAGCTATTCAGATTCTTTCGATTCTATACTTTTCTCTGTTATATATATTAATGTTGGTAAACAAACGCCTTTAAGCCAGCGTGTATAAATTTAAGAGTTTAACAAGGCTCTGTAATATAAATATAAATTTAACGTATAAGACGGGCAATAAGAGCCAAAATTTATTTCGTTGCCTTCATTTGTTATTGTTCTTGAATATTGATTTGTTAAAATAATTAAAAAAATAACAAATAATTTTTATTATTATTACTACTTACGTAATATTATTACTTTTAAGAATGTTTTGTTTGTTACGGTTTTTCATGAGAAATTATATATATATATATATACATATATATATATTGAGAATAAAAAACATATTTCTTTTTTATTCTCTTAAACATTATAAATATATACGTATAAGTAAATATGTATTTCTTTTGCATCAATATCGAAACACCAATAAATATCATGTTAGGCGATTGAAGAATTACAGGTAGCCAAAAAGATAATACAAATATTACATTTTTTAAAGTAATTCTAGTCAATTAACTTATTTTATAGAATTTTAAAACTTACAATTAGTTTCAAAAGTTGATGTTAGAAATAATAATAAGAAACTATGGAAAATAATATTTTTTATTGTTATAAAGTAATGCATAAATAACACATCATTCTATATATCTTGTCCAAAATTTAAAAAAAATACTATATAAAGTAGCTCGTTGCCTTCATTTGTTATTGTTCTTGAATATTGATTTGTTAAAATAATTAAAAAAATAACGAATAATTTTTATTATTATTACTACTTACGTAATATTATTACTTTTAAGAATGTTTTGTTTTTTACGGTTTTTCATGAGAAATCAATGATATACCTAAAGTTTTTATAAAAAACAAAATATTTATATTATTTAAATATTTATTAATATTAAAATATAACAAAACAGTGTATTAAATTACGATATTGATATCGATCATGTTGAATCTTAATATTTTAATCATAGAAAATATTTTCCAAAAAGATTGCTTCAAAATATTGAGAAAAAAAACATTTATTTCCTTAAACATGTTGAATTCTAAACATGTAATAAATATTTAATACGAGGAAGCAATTTAATCTTTTTAAAATTAATTCGTAAAATGATCAAATTTATTTGAATTGTATTTTAATAACCTTATGTGTCATTTAAAAATGTTTATATGACCTGCTAATTTATAAGTCAACTTGATTGTGAACATAAAAAAATGTATTAAAATTATATATGATTTGATTAAAAATATAAGTCGTTAAAATTTATAAAAGTTTTGTATTAATTTAAGAATATATAATGCTCTGTTAAGAATTAACGCTTCTATAAATTATTTTAATTTGTACAATATAATAATATGCTAAAAAATTTTCTTATTGTTTAAAAATATCACCAAAATTGTGAACGATTATATATTTACGAGTAAATTATTATTATTATGAAATAAATAAAATTTTGATTGCAGCCAGTATTGCGAGTTTTGTTTCATGACGAATTATTTTCGGAAGCTGCTTCCAGCACACTAATAATATTAATGGGGTGCAACTTGAATTTTTTTCGAGAAGAGTTGTGCGCCAATAATCTCGTATTTATGCCCTACGGTTACGACCCAGAGCAATGGAATTATGTAAGTAATAATTCTTTTGCAAATAATAGTAATAAATTCGAAAATCTCTAATATACAAATACAAAATTAGATGCGAAAAGAGCTAATAAAAACCAGACGCATATGTATGTTAAATAACAAACTTTTGTTTTCACATTCTTCTCTAATTATTTTATGCAAAACTATTCTCTTCTTTTAATTCTTTTTATTTATTTAATAAATTCTTTTAATATTTTATATTAAAATAACTATAGAAGAATTGAAAATTTATTTATCTATTGTGTAAGATATAAAATTTTATTTTGAAATTATATTATATATTATTTATAATTTGGTATTAGAGAAAGCGAGAGAGAAAGAGAACAAGAGAAAGGTTAAAAATTATTATTTAATTAGTTTATATAAAATAATTGGAGGGAGAATTTAAAAAAGATATATAAAATAAATAAATATATGTATTTTTAATGTATAATATAATCAGAGAGGAGTGTACAGACAAGTTTGTCGCGCATAATATCTGCGCCTGATTTTTATTAATTCTTTTCATATCTAATTTTTTGTAAAATATCGCAATCGAAGAATGATCATTACGTTTCAGGATTGTGCGATTACACTTCTAATCGGAATTTGTATTTATATACACTAGACAACATAAGCGCACGCTGCGCGCGCGATTGTCTGATTTTGTTTCATGATTCTATTTAATTTTCTTTAATTTTATTTTAAACTCTACTGTCAAATTGTTAAAAACCCTCGTAATGACAGCTGCTTAATGCTACGAATATAACGCGAATCGAGACAACCAATTACCATCGCAAAAAAGCGACAACAATAAACTTCGAGAAATAAAATTATTGACTTTACATGCTTTTTAAGAAATGGATACATATACATATATATATTCATACAGATATACATATATGTGTATATATATATATATATATATAATATAATATAAAAATTCTCTGTATATATGTATAAAAGATAAGTGATAAATTAGTGTTAAAATATATATATATATATATATATATATATATATATATATATATACATATATACAGGGTGTCCGGTAACTAACGGACCAATGATTAAGGGCGGATTTTTTGGCCAATTTGGAGACGATTTTTCCTTAGCAAAAATGTTGAAAAGTCAATTATTTTCAAGTTCTAAGCGATTGAAAAAAATGGTTTTTTTTGAAAACTAAACGTTTTGGAGTTAAAAGTCTAACATAATTACATTCTTCAGTTAATTTCAGGTAAAGTTTACTATAATAAAATTTTAATTTGAGGCTTAGTTACAAAAATACATAATGACAAATATTGGAAAGTTGTAAAAAATGATGACCTTTTTCGACATTTTCGCTGAGGAAAAATCGTTCCCAAATTGACCAAAAAATCCATTTGTAATCATTGGTCCGTTAGTTACCGGACACCCTGTATATATGTGTATGTGTGTAGTATATACGCATATGTGTTTTTACTATTTATTTGGACTCAGCTATCCTTTATGGTGAATCACCTACCCATCCCCGTCTCGCTTAAGACTGTGATACACATTGTTCAAGTAATCGAATCGTGTACGCCTCGTCAATATGACTACGGTGTCATGAAAAATTTGTTGATATATAAATCGGTTGCACCTCCAACGTATAATCTATCGATTATCACGGTACCGATAGCGAGATACTACGGCAAAAATGACTTGTTTGTAGATCCTATTGTAAGTAATGAAAAAAGTACTTCTTTATTGATAAATAATGTAATTATAAGATTTTTTTAGTAGAGATTGTAACTTGACTTTATATATATCCCAGATATAGCAAGCTGACGTAATTAAATGTCAAAATGACGTCATTTTGACATTAAATGACATTATTTTGTTGTCGAATGACGTCATTTTAACGTCAGCTTGCTACCTGGGATGTAGATAATACTTCGTATTTTTATAATCGGAAATATAGTCTTTAAAAGAAATTATTATGCATGATAATTCGAAAAATGTTTCTTCAAGGATGTGAACAGATTTTACAATGTACTACCCAACGTAATAGATATGCACGAAGTTGCCGTGGCCCAATTTTAATCATCTGGACTTTGTATTTGCTAAGGATGTGTCAAAGCTTTTGTACGAAAGAGTTTTGAAGATCATGAAAGGGAAATATTCAGATGAACAATGATATGATAATAAAATACATTGAGAGATGATATGAATATTGTACACTATAAATTCTAGTAATAAACACGATTGATGTCATTTACGTTATTTTCAATAAAACAAGCTTTTAATATAGTTTAGTATTATTTAGAATTAGTACTTGCGGAATATAACAATAACAATGTATTAATTTCTTAATTTTTTTAATGTGTTATAGGTTTGCTTTTTTAACAAGTTATATAACAACACTTTTTCTATGTTAAAATCTAATAAAAATTTTGATATTAATATATCTATATTGGTACAAAATATTAAAAGTAAAAATAAATATTAATATTATATTAAATACTTTAAATACTTAATATATATAATTAATAATAATTAATTAAGAGAAATATTTTTTAAATAGGTAAAAGTATATACTAAATCGTATCTCCTAAGGTAAATTTTAAAACTGCTATCGTAGAAATAAAAAAAATTTTATTTATTTGAAACTATCGCTTCTCGTCAACAATGTATGCAAAATATTAACACTAATTTATCACTTATCTTTTATACATATATACAGAGAATTTTTATATTATATTTTTATACATTGATATATGAAAATCTAATAACATTGTCCAATTGTGGAATCTACTGAATCTGTATTCTTTCTTTTCGCTTTGCTGACATTCTTTTTTTTCCATTAATCTTTCATTGATAATAAGTCATCAGTGCAGCATTAAGAAATTAATAAATAGCGTGTAAGGTGCAGTTGTGGGCAGTGGTTATGAATTTTGTTTTCATGTTTTGTGTCTTTTTTTAAAAATATATATCCTGATACTTTAAAACACCACTTTCCAATTAATTATTCATTTTCTTTGCACTGTTTATTTATTGACTTCAATAATTCTCAATAATATTGAGAAGGTAGTTTAATTTAGCAATATATAAATAATTTTTGTAATTGATCGATTTTTTATAAATGTACATTAATAATTTTAGCAATTATAAATTTTTTATATATATACATACATTGAATTAAATATATACATATGTTATATCTTCATATAATATATGAAAATCTACTAACGTTGTCAAACTGTTGAGTCTACTGAACGTGGTCATTAACGCAGTGTATCGGATCCTCTTTTTCCATCAATATATAATTAATTTTTTCCATTAGTAAAATATGTATCACACGTCATCAATGCAGCATTATTAAATAGTGGACAGGTATTTCTGTTCTCTTTAGTACCCCAAATAAGGCACAAAATCACAGATATAAGCTATGAGAATTACTTTATAGCAATCCATATGTTTAAAATGATTGATGTGTACAATATGTTAAAAAATCTTGATTTATTGCTTTAATAAAGAATAAGATTAATAAGAAAATTTAATAAAAAAGAAAAAAAGAAAAAATTGAAAAAATGTAAAGTTGTATATTATTTCCAAAATTATCGCCGACATCAGCTGCACCCAAAACGCACTAGCTGGAGGTTGTACGATTGGATTTGTTCTTTGAGATCTTAATATACACACATATACAAATCAGCGCAGATACACACATACATACTTTTAGGCAAGCAGAATATAATACACACAAGACGAGGAAGACACGCACCAATACACAGACGTACATGAAAATAAACGTAAATATGACGATACAAGAACACTGGAAGTCGTTTCAAGAATCTCGCACACTTTCAGTACCATATAAATCGCAGGAACAAACAGACGATCGTTACCGAACAGCTTTATAGTGAATATTACCTTCAATTTCTTTGCAACGTCACTGCGCATCACTATCAGCATCGCCTTTTCCGTAGTGCAATAAAAGCTACAGGATATTAACAATATAAAGTGAGTTCAGTTAGAATTATTTATATAAAAATATGTAATATATTTAAATCTCTTTATTTACTTGAATTTCTTTATTATTTTTCTATAGATGTATACACCGAGAATTTTCTAATATAAATAATCATGAAATGGACTGTACAAAATGATATTTTAAGAATTATATAAAAGTTTCTTTGATTAAAAAACATATTTATCAAATATATATTTATATTACAATAAAAACAATATTTATATCATCCACAATAAGATATAATTTATTTATATATAAAGATAATTTTTAAAATATAGTCGTAGTAGTAGTAGTAGTTATTTTAAAATGTATTAAAAACTATATTAGAAACCTATGATTCTTTAAGTATTTTAATAATTTTTTAAATTCATAAACTTTTTACAAATAGGTGAAAACAAGATAATTCGCGAGTATTCTCCTTCTTTTAAAATTCCGATAAGAAGTTACATAACGTATTTTAAAAAATTATAGCGAATAAAATTTTGTGTTTTCTTATACCCCAAGCTATACAAAAAATCACAGATTTGCTGACAAGATAATTTGTACATAATAATTGGTATGTTTAAAATAATCGAAGTGTACAATATGTAAAAAAAATTTTACTTGTTTTGAGTAAATGTTAAGAAAAATAAAATCCGTTAAAACAATATTTTTTCCATTTTCTAATATAAGACAATTATTCACGCTAAAATTGAAAGATATTACTTGAACGTAAGTTTGCAATATAAATCGTATAACATGATATAAATTTGAATAAAATATTATTTTTTAATTATACATTACAAATAATGAAAAAACAACAAATATAATTAAATAAACATTTTAAAATACAGACATACATATCCGCAGACATACATATACGTACTCAGGTAAGCAGGATTATCAAGAGACACGGTAGTGTCTCGCGACCAGTTAAGGGCGTAGCGGAGACACCGTGTATCTTAACGCGAGTCGGACGTTTGAGTCTTTATAATATTTCGCATCCTCAATAATGGCTGAAGCAATCGAGTTTATACTAGACTTAATCGATAGATTGAGTTCGAATTATATAATAAAAGTGTCTTTATTTCTGCTCTACGTGATTTGTAAGCAGAGATATATAAATGCAAAGTCGAAATATGAAAAATTTCTATTAAGAAACGTCCCCGTCATCATTATCATCATCATTATCATCATCATTATCATCATCGACCACGCATACATAGTAGTATCGTGCCCAGTTTTTTTAACTAAAATTTTTTTATTTCTTTTTCACATGGCGCATGGACTTGGCATCTTGTTTATCTTTTTTTTTAAAAGATAAGTTTTTTTATGGTACGATTCTACATTTGCAAATTTAAATTTTTACTGATTCATTATACGACTCTATATATGTCTGCAACTTTAATTTTCCACTGGTACAAGTTTCTACTTTCACTTGGCTCAATTTTTTTTTTATTTCATTACTTTTGTTACGATTGTACATGGGTTTATAATCGATAATTTTTCATACAATTCTATTGTACATGGGTTTGCAATGTAGGATTCTACATAAGTTTACAATGGATAATTTTTAATACAATTCTACATGGGTTTGCAATGGTTAATTTTTCATAGGATTCTACATGAGTTTGCAATGGTTAATTTTTCATAGGATTCTACATAGGTTTGCAATGGGTACGATTCTACATGGGTTTGCAATGGTTAATTTTGCCTAGGATTCTACATGGGTTTGCAATGATTAATTTTTCATAGGATTCTACATGGGTTTGCAATAGGATAGGATTCTACATGGGTTTGCAATGGATAATTTTTGTTAATGGCGTGCCCTTAACTGGTCGCCTTTTTTTACCTTTTTTTAAAGGTGAGTTTTTAGAAATTATAATAAACACAAGACGAAGGAGACACACACCAATCCACAAACGTACATGAAAATAAATGTAAATATAACGATACAATAATACTGATAGCCGTTTCGAGACTCTCGCACATTTTCAGTACCATATAAATCACCGGAACGAACAGACGATCGTTGCCATACAGCAAATTTATAGCGAACATTACTTCTTTAATTCTTTGCGACGTCACTGCGTATTAGTATCCCTATCGCCTTTTCCGTAGTTCAATTAGAACCACAAGATATCAACAAAATATTTGTTAGTTTACTTAGAATTATTTATATAACAGATATCTAAATCTGTTTTTTGTCATGAATTTCTTTATTATTTGTGTATAGATATATACACGGGTGTTGTAAAAGGATTGGTGTCACAGCATAAAATATCCTGTGACAGGTATCTTTAATTGTTTCCATAGCACGTACACAACTGTTTCTTGCGAGAGAATCAGTTCAGAAGGAATTAATTATTTTAATAAATAGTGTTTTCCAACAATATAATCGATATTGTGTAATAATGTATGACCCAGTTACAGCGGTCAACATCATACAGTTAAAATATTATGTATCGTCATTCTGCGTTACTTCGCAGATACCAATATTTTTACATTTTTTACACTTAATTTATGGTAAATGTATCTTTTGCAATTTTAAATTATTACAGATCGTTGACCTCATCAGTCTGTACTATTCGAGATATTGTGTAACAATATTGCCATCCGTGAATAGAGATAATGTTAAACGTGAACCTATGTCTGATCGTTATTTTGAGATGCATTCTAACGCTTCAAATACTCAATCAACCTGTCTTTGGTAACCACACAGGTAAGACTTTTATTTACCAGATGGTCAGTGTTGTGTTTAAATAATATTTAAATTAACTTCATAAAGCTGAGATGAAAATATGTAAATTTATCTTAGATAAAATAAAGGTGATTATGTTTTAAATATATCTAGATAAACGCTAAAATTATGTGGTAAATAAAATAAAGGTGATTATGTTTTAAATATATCTAGATAAACGATAAAATTATGTGGTATTCATCTAAATAATTTCTTGATAATATTATTTTTAAGACCGTTTATGTGAATATAATTATAGAAAATATATATAATATATTATAAATGAATTATATATATAATAAATTATAAATGGTATATATAAAAATATATTTATATTTTTATTTATAAATTGTTATCGCTTACTTAAGCTTTATTACTTAAGTATCTTTATGTGTTATGACTTTAAACCAAATTAGTCTAGATTAAACATTAGTCTAGATAATTTAATAAAGATAGCATTTTTTTATCTAAGATGCAGCTATAGACATATATAAAAACATATTTTTATTATCTATATCAAGATAAAATGACGTCAAAATTTAATCTCGATCATCTACATAATTTTATTCAAATAACAGCAATTACGAGCTATGACTTTCAATCAAATTATTTGACCATTATTCTAGATAATTTATTAGTAATGATAACACTTAATTGTTTTCATCTAAGATGCAGATATACATATAATATATATTTTTATTATCTAGCTAAAAAAATAACGCCAAAATTGCATCTATATAATTTTATTTAGAGAACAGAAAACATTGACGACATACTTATTGCTTAAGTTATACTAATTAATTATTTTTATGCTATGACTCTAAATCAAATTACCTGAATAATTTAGTAAAGATAACCCTTTATTCATCTAAGATACAGATATAGAAAATATATATTTTTATTATCTATCTAAAGACAAAATAACAAAATCTTATTTAGATGATCATCTATATAATTTTAATTGGATAAGCAAATATTGTAGTTGGTATATAATTCAAGAAAAAAAGCCTAAAATGTAACATCGTTCCGTTATGGAAAGCATCTAAAGCTCTCTAATACAGAAAGCTTTCCAGCGGAAAACGCGCACTTAAACACACAAAATGTCGCGCGATCGGTCACCGAATAGAATAATTTCCAATTTAAATAAATTCCCTATTTCACAATCAATTGCACATTTAATTTATTTATCTCTCCTTGCCCGAGAAAGCTTCTCCGCAGACTTGTGTATTACCGCTTCAGTGTGCGTGGACCGCTACTTTATTTGTTTCCGCAATTCCGCGAGTAAATTTGCATTTATATAGTGCGCATCCTACACACCGCAATATTCTTCGAGCATACCTCGGGAAACACAATGGCAAGACGCAATAGCAAGTTTTCATATAACGCCTCTCCGTTGCCCCTAATGCTGCGCGCGTGCAATATCACCCGTGTGAAAATTTAAAATCGCGGATGCATAGCTACGAGCCAAGTTCTTCTAGACGCGAACTAGCATCAATATACATATAGTAAGCCTATAGTCATTGCTTGCCTCTATGTGTAATATTGTGATAATCTAGCTTTTAGATACGTATACCATCCAGACGCTAGCTAACATTTGGTAGAAAATAACAGAGGATTTGTGTGCGTCGGGTAGATAACACGAATTTTATAAAAATATGTATATATATTGGGTGTCTTAAAATTACCAAACACCCTGATAATAAGGAGATTCCTGAGATCATTTGAAGACAATTTTTTCTCGGCAAAAATTTCGAGGCACCAATAATTTTCGAGTTATAAGCGATAGAAAAAAATTAGGCTTTTCGTTAAATTATAACGTAAGGCTTATTATATCTTATTATTATACATTATTACTTATTATAAATTAAACCTTATAAAAATGAAATATTAACAAAACTACATTTCTTATTTTAATAGAATTTTAATTTAAGATTTAGTTACAAAGATATATGTATATGGCAAAAATTGGAAACATGCAAAAAATGATGACCTCCCTCTCGACATTTTTGCTGAAGAATGTAATTTTGAGATACTATGTATATATATATCTATACACCTAATATATATTTCATTTTTCAAAAAAATGACATTGAAAAGAATCCGTTCGTTGATATTGCTGTACATATATCTTGTGTAATAAAATTTATTAGTTGTTGTAAGACAGCTAAATAAATTATAACGAAAATTAATTTTGTTAAATAAATAAATCTTTATCTGCGACAAGACAAATTTTGTTTGCAATATCGAAGAATTTGTTAATAGTAGTCCAATTGCTGTTACAAAGATATATTTCATAAGAGTGACGTTTTTCTTGTAGCACACAAAATAATTATTTATTTATATCGTCATATTTATCAAGATACGAATTCTATTTTGACATCGCGTAGCTTTTGGATCACGATAAGCGAATTCTATATATGTTTATATATAAATACTTATTTGTCGTAATAATTTAGCTAGAGCATAAATTTTTCAGGGCCACTCAAAACAGTAAAAGTAAATGTGTCTGAAGGGACATTAGTCGGCATCGTCGAGGAAAACGTCTATGGCGATTCTTACAATGCCTTTTGTGGAATACCATATGCTAAACCTCCAGTGGGTGATCTCAGATTTCGAGTAAGTATAGAGAATGGTTATTGAATATTACTATCTTAATTATTGAAATATTACTATCTTTGTTAAAAGATTTACTTTGACAAGTGATACAAACTGTTTATTGGATTATTTTATAAAATATAAAAGATACAGACATTTACAAAAATTAGAAATAAAATCTAGTTATACAGGAGAAATGATCTTTTACATAATTTTAGGACATAATTGTACATATTATTTTAAACAAAAAAATTATTATAAACATGTCCTATTTTGGACAAAGATATTACTAGTGTTCAGTTTTAAGAATGACTACATTTATTAATTTATTAGAATCTTTATGAAATTTTAAACTTGCAGAACATTTGAATAATTAATATTAATTAATAAACATTTTTCAATTAATTAATAATAATTTTGGCATGAATTAATATGAACCATTTTAGTTACATCAGGAACCAAAAATTTGAAATTAACACAAGACTTATCGAAGGTATACTAATGTTTACAAAAATTTTATATAACTCTTTCATAGCATTTAATTTTATTAAGTTAACAAATATCTTTGTTCTTAAACTTGAACATTATATCTTCATAACAGTTCAGAATAGGACACATTTTTATTTAAACTGTTTTGCTTGCAATGATGTATACAATCAAGTCGTAGAATGCTTACCATTCTTTCTGAAAATCTTGTATATACATAAATTGTTAAAAAATAATAATAGTTTCTCATTATTGTGATAAAAGAAAAATTTTTTACGTTTATAATTTATAAGAAATGCATTATAATTGCAATGTACAATTATATAAATACTCTGAAGTGCAAACGTGTCGTGTGTAATTAAACGATCCGTTTTTAGTATTAATTAATCTTCTCATTGCATTGTTTTTGTAACTAAAGCGTGTAAAAACACTTGAGCCATAGAACTTAAGCGATAAAGCAAATCGATCAATCACTGTTCCAATCTGCCATTCTTAAGAGGATTAATTGATTGCTTACAAAGTTGTACCGGTTAAGTTTTTCTACATAATATATGGCTTTAAGGAAATAAACGCGTACATGATACGCAATACGATAAACTTATGCAAACCAAAGTTTTCATAGCTGTTGTTTGTATATTCCAAAGTTTCTTGCCATGTGCGACGTTCTATACATCATCGCGACAGGTAGAGAAGACTGGGGTTGGTTATGACATTTTTGAGAAAATTTAATGCTACATTTTATCTAAACAATATGTTTTTTTTTATGTTACGGTTATGAAATGTATTATTATTTAACTTTAAAATGCGATAAAGAACGCAAGAATAGAGTTCGTGCAACTAAGAAATATTAAATGTATTTATGAAATTTGCCAGTGTAACTTTCACCCCGACCCTGGGGTCAGTTGTGACACCATACGAAGTAAAAAATGACAGCAACAGTTCCATTATTTGAATGATTTATTTTACTTAAACATTAATAATGTCAATTAACGTACTTATATCATACAAGCAGTCTTTTATTATTAATTGATATAAACAAATTTAACAATTTAACACAATATACTTTTCAAACAAAATACAAAAATAACTTGTCAAAACAAAAATTGTTTTACCTCTTCTTAAACTAATTAAGAAAACTTAACATGTTTACAAATGTTTTATTGAACATTGTAATTAAACTCTAAAAACAAAATGAATCGATTTGATATATATTAATCACAAGTAGATATTAAACAGAATCATTATCGGAATCACAATTTCTGCAAATATAATACATATTTCAAACTTTTAACATTGTAATCAAAATTGAACATTTGAGACGCAATTAAAAAATTTGACAGAATTTTTGCGTTATAACTCTGACTTTTCATAAATCTTAATTGTATAAAATAAACATACAATGCAAAACCATTTCTACAATATCAATATAAAGAAAATGAGACCAAAATTACAAATAAAATAAAAAGTTACAAACCTGCTATTTTTCACTACGATATACATGTAAGCGTTAGGCGATGTCGATAACGCGTTTAATATATAATACGCAGTAGTCGATATTGCCAACATTTAGCGCTTTCTAGCGTTTTTATAGACGGTTTATTTAACTATTTTATTATAAGTGTAACATTTAACTCCTGTAACATTCAGTCCCAGTCCTCCCTACTTTTCGAAAGTTGGGAAATATAGAAATGTGAAAAATGTAGTTACTTCGTTTAAATTTTATCTTTATAGAAAAAAACGCACTCTTAAAATATAATAACTTCTAGAAACTTTTAAAAAATTAGGAGAATAATATCAACTCGTGACCTTATGCAATATCGAATAGAGGTAGACAAAAATAATGAATCGATAATTCATTACTTCATTAATTTTTTTAAATACTGGAACAACAAAAGTGTTACGAGCGCGCGCCACATTTCTCAATTTTATATTAACTTTAATACTTTAGAACTTACAGAAATTACATTTTTCCTAATATTTGTAATATTCTTCTTAATATTAGTTTAATTTTTTATAATACTAGTTTTGTTTTCCTTAATATTAATTTTATTATTCTTAATATTAGTATTGTTATTGATAAGATTAGTATTATTTTTTTTAATAGTAATATTTTTCCTCAAGTTAGTTTTATTTTTCCTCAAGTTTATTTTATTTCTCCTAATATTAATTTTTAATACTAGTTAAATGACAACAACAGAAAAAATTGCAGTAATTCCCTCACAAAAAATTAAAAAAAAATTTTTAGTGCTCTGCATTTAAGCATCCAAACAATTATAAAGATTTTCTTACATAATATATATTCAGCTTAATCATATTTAGTCGTGTTATTATACAATACTATATAAAAATCAGATATTTCACAATAAAAGTTTAGTTTGCAATTGCAAAACAATCTCAATTACAGATAATTAAAATAAAATCAAATTCAAAATTTCTCTAATTTGCCTTTTTTTAGTTTCTGTCAACTTTATGATATATAATTTATTCTGTAAATACAGATTAAATTTTTATTTTAAATAGCATAACGCAACATTCGACCAACGACTCTAAAGAGTGTCGAAAAGTTCAAACGACGTCAATTCTCTTTATCGGCTATTCTAAGAACGAACATTTTCTTTCTCAACGGCTACACGGTGTCTCGAACAAATAGGAATAAAATGTTGCAATTGAGAATGGTAGAAATGTTACATTACGTAAATAATTAGTCGAAGAAAACTGTATAGATACTTCTCCCTCTCTTCTTCTCTCTCTCACTCTCTCTCTTTCTCTCTCTCTCTCTCTCTACCACCATTTTCCATTCTCTCCCTCCTTCTTCTTCTCTTTTAAATATATACAATAAATAATTTGTCTATTTTATAATGTATAAATAATTTTAAAATTTAAAAATCTAATTTTTTGATTTATGATTATGTATTTAACAACATATTTGAAGAAGAATCAAATCGATTGCGGACAATTGTGACATGTCCCTTGTTAGATAAGGTTAAGAAGATTTTGTTTTATTATATCTAGATAAAAAATAAAATTACATGGCGATTTATCTAGATAACTTTTAGATAATATTGTTTTTAGAATCGCTTATGTAGACACAATTATAAAAAAAGGTGTAAATTATAAATGGGATATAAAAAATTATTCGTACTTTTATGTCTACATTTTTATGGCTTATATCTTAAGTTTTAGTAATTGTTTATTTTTATGTTATGACTCTAAACCGGATTATCTGAATAATTTAGTAACCATAATCTTTTTCTTAATCTAAGATACAGATATAGATAATACATATTTTTTATCTATATCAAAAAAAGATGTCGCCAAAATATTATCTAGCTGATCATTTATAACATTTTATTTAGATAACAAACATTGATTGTAGGATCCGCAACCACCAGAACCATGGCCCAGTGACAGAGACGCTTCGAATAACGGAAACATCTGTCTTCAGATGGACAGAATAGACTTAGTCGTCATAGGAAAAGAAGACTGTCTCTATTTGAACGTGTATACCAACAATGTGACGTCTTCAAAAAAAAGTGCTGTGATGGTATGGATACATGGTGGAGGCTTTCTTATGGGAGACGGCACCTCGGTTTATTACGGTCCTGATTATATCATGCGGAAGGATGTGGTACTCGTCACCCTAAATTACAGATTAGGTGTTCTAGGTACATTATTAATTAGCTCGAAATCATTTTTTGTTATTTGCGTTTGATGATCTATTTTTTTTTAAGTAAACACATAGGACGCATTCTGCTTCCCACAATCCAAATAATTTACGTGTATGTATGGTTTTTTTAAAATACCAATTTCAAAACAATAACCAATTCTTATTACTTATAATATATTTTTTTAAATTTAACGTTTTATAATTTTCTTCATAAATTTTTTTTTTTTAAATAGTTGTCGAATTATAAGTAATTAAAAAAACTCGTGAAATTAATTTATTTAATCTTTGAAATTTATATATTTATATAACTTATATAAATAAAATAGGAATTATAAAAAATGGTAATGATTTAATCGACCAATTCTGGCAAAAAAAGAATTTTATTAAATTTCACAACGTTTCGGCCGTGGGTTTCAGCTTCTATCAAATGCTGTAACATAACATTAACAATTATGACTAAAAGGAAATTATAAAATATATAGAGAGTTTCACACGTTAATACGCAAACATACCTATGTTCCTAAAACAAAATAAATCACAACTTTTTTAAAAAACAATAATTCGATCTGAGAATATAACATGATATAATAGTATGAAGGCGAAATAACTGCGTTGTCGTAACGATTTTAAGCTCCTTATCAAACTAAACGACTTTTATTAATTTCTCGTAAACATTATTTAGATTATCCGTGTCTCTTTGTAAATTAATTGTGTTGTCAAATTTTTGATATAAAACATCTCCGCGATTTTTCGTTTATTAACATATTTTTCATGATGTAAAATTTTTTGTAGAATAGGAATATTAAATAATCGACCAAATTAACACAAATTAAAATTTATTAGGTTTTACAAAGTTTCGAACATGTGGTTATGATTTTTTAAAAGTGAAAAACGTTAAGAAAAATTCAACCACTAGGTCAAAACGTCTTGAAACTTAATTAATTTTAATTTGTGCTAGTTTGGTCAATTATTTAATATTTCTTATTTTACTGACTAGAGAATGCGAATATGTAAGTCTTGATAATAAACTTTACTAAACGTATTAACGACATGTTTCTTTTATACCCTTTTTAGGTTTTCTCAATTTTAATGAGGAAATGGCGACGGGAAATCAGGGCTTAAAAGATGTAGTTATGGCGTTAAAATGGATTCGAAGAAATATACTGCAATTCGGTGGAGATCCCGATAACGTCACAGTTTTTGGTCAAGATGCGGGTGGAGTGATGGTTCACTATCTGACTATTTCACCGTTAGCTGAAGGTAAGAATCAAACAGACATAATATTGATATACATATATTAAGAATATTTAAGAACATATTTTATACAAACAAATAAAAAAATTTATATAGCTTTGCTATATCAAAAAATTTTATGTGTATTAATTCTATGTGTTATATTAATTTAAAAAAAAAAAATTAAAATCTCATGATATAATCATATAAAACTTCTTCGAGTGCCAATTCTGTTATGTGCAAATGTGTGCTTGACAGGTTTATTTCATAAGGCAATATGTCAAAGTGGCGCCGCGACTGTTCCTTGGGCTTTCACTGAACGAGACGATGCTATCCATAACGGTCTGATGTTATCTCAGAAACTTGGTAATGTGTGTTTATATCCGGAAGAAGCCCTGAAATTTCTGAAAGACATAGACGGAAGAATATTGATAGCAGCGGAGGTCTTTTGACGCTCTATTACAATTATTGCAATAATAAATGTTCGATGAATTAACATAAACTATTTTTTTATATTAAGAATATTATGTTTTTGCAGAATGACTTAGATGTTTTCCCCGCATTTACGCCGACCGTGGATTCCGCGTCATGGAATTTTTTTTTATCAGAAAATCCGTTGCAATTATTACGGAATGGTATTAAAATTCCAATCATATTTGGATATAATAGCCAAGAAGGCAATATTTTCATAAGTGATATTGTCGGCCGTAAGAATATATATTTGCTTATGCTTTTCATTAAATTATATTATGAATTAAATTAAATTAAATTAAATTAAATTAAAATTAAAATCGTTATTCAATCATTTTTAGGGGTAAACAACGAGACTTTAAACAAATTTAATTTTGATTTCAAGAAAGCCATATATCCGAGAGTTTTACGTCAATTACCGCAACTAGGGATCACGGTACCGGAATTACGATCATTGTATTTTGGTAACAAAGCAGTGTCAGAAAAAACTATAATGGCTCTTTCTGATTTTATCGGCGATCAATATATCTATAGAGGCATTATACAAGCAATTGATATTCAAATGAATTCTAATGTTAACCAGTCGACCTACTTGTACGAATTTTCGTACGAAAGTGAAACCTCTCCTGTGAAGAAAATGTTTTTTAAAAAGCCGCTTCCAGGTATTGCGTTGCTAATTAAAGTAGAACTACATACGTCAAAATCAAATTAACATTAAAGTTAAAAAAGAAGTAAACGTGAAATTAAATGTCTTTAAATTTCTATATATGATTGTAAAAAGACGCACGTAGTTTCAGAAAAATTTAATTAAGAAAAGTTTATTGTGCATTTAAATATAAATTTTAGATTGCACTTCTAATATATTGATAAAGTTATCAACTTTTATGATTAATTTACATAACAATATTTTGTAGGTACATCTCACTTCGAGGAATTGGGTTATTTATTTTGTCCTCTTATAGGACAATTTATCGATGTGTTACCAATTGCACATAATACGTCGGATTATAAAATAATGGAATACTTAACGCAGATGTGGACAGATTTTGCTAAAACGGGGTACCATAGACTTGACATTTCTAATAAATATTTATTGTCACATCGTACAATCGCGTAATAATAATCAATATCACATTTATTGCAGAAATCCGACACCTTCTTCAGCTAATTTTACATGGACTCCAGTGGAAAATGGAACTGTATATAATTATTTAAAAATTAATTATAAACCTAAAATGAAGATTTTTATTAAAGGATACCAACGATGGGATTGGAAGAACAAATTTAATTTATTAAACGAATATCCCAAATTGGAGCAACGTTTTGATACAGAACATAATATTCACACAGACTTATAGTATGAGATAAAATATGAAGAAATCTAACTGAAATTGAATAGCTCTAAAAAAACTTATGCAAAAACCTGACAAACAAACAAGACTGACAATGGGAAACAATGTGATGTATCAATATGATGACCTAAGCGAAATTCTTTTCTCAATTTGGAATCCTCTTTTTTTTAAAACGCATTATCTGTTTATTAGATACAAATTTGTACACACATATATATATATACATATATATATATATATATATAGTATACATATATGTTTACTGTATGCAGTATTTAGAAAAATAATATATATAAAGTATATATATTATTTTTCTAAATATTTTTTACATTCAATATTTTTGAAGGAATCTACATTCTCAAAAGATATTCTACAATCCTTAGTCAAAGATTTATTAAACCTCAGACGTATGAAAAATATATTCTTTTAAAAATAAAATATTAAAAATAAAATGTTTTTTTTTCACATTCTCTATTTTAGAAAAAAAACTAATGTCCCGGAATATGATAACTGAGTTGCTGCAATACTGTTATCGAATGAATCATAATTCCAATGAGAGAATTTTCGAGAAAGAAAATAAATGAAAATATAACCTTATTTTTGTTTTTTCTCCATCTACCATTATTTTAGCTTTGAGGAGTAAATTTATAAACGAGAAAATAATCAAGAAATACAAAATCGATATTTGCGCTCTACATACATGATAAGTTTCGAATTATTATCAATAACGTTATCGGCGATATTCGTAATGAGAGTCTTTGAGAAATGGCGAATCATCTTTTCTCGCGAGTCCAACTCGTTTCATAATCATATGCTTCCAAGTTCCAAGTTCGATTGCGTGAATATAAGTATGGCTGCATTAATCCCGGCGGAGACACGTCGACAGTTACGCTGCGTAAATCTCGACCAGGTTACTAGCACCGATTCTCGAATTTAAATTCGATCAAAAATGAAATTATACATGTATTTTTAATTACGTAAAAATAATGATTAATAATTACATAAACTGTTTTTATACAATTAGCGCATGTGCTTGTCGATCTGTATATACATATTTACGATAGCCGAGACCACAAATTTAAATTTAATCAAAAAAAAAATTATGCATGTGTATAGTTGTTTAAAAATATGTAAAGTATACAACAGAATATATGTTCTTTTATTTATATACATATACTTTCTCATTTATACTTCGCAAGAATAAATAAAGATGAAAGGCACTGCTTGTCCATTGCTTTTTAGCAGATATAATATTTTCGTGGGTAAACGTTGATAATTATTATATATGTTTAATAATACTGTTCGATACACAAAAAGGTTCTGAGATTTTTAAACCTTATTCGTATAGATTTTCTCATGCTGATTACAAATCCGGCCGTGAAAATTGCGTATTACGCCAGATTTTTTAAATAACTTGATCAAAAATCGAATTCACAAATTTAATATAAGTTATAAATAAATCAACTTACTTATTTTCACGAACATTAAATTTTTGAAACTTTGATTTGCTATTTCTAATTTTAAAAATCTGAATCATTATTTATCAGTGATTGAAGACATTTTGACATATTCATATTTGTAAATAAAATGTGAGCCATTTTATCATACCTCTAAAGACTTTGTATTAGTATAAGGAAAAGTGCGAAAAATGATACTTTCAATTTCTTAATTTAGTTTTCTCAAAAAACTCTAAATTCGAACTTTTTTACATTATTTGCACAACCTACAAGTCTTAAGCTTTATTTTGAGCCCTCGTAGCATTTTTTATTACGTCCCAATTAGAAGTTATATTTTACGGAATAGTATTTAAAATGCTTTTTTTCTCATCTTTACATATTTACAAAACCTGACGTAATACGCAATTTTCGCGGCCGGATTCGTAATTAGCAGAAAATAAGTTATAAGAATACGCTTTGGTAATTTCCAAACCTGAAATAAAGTCTTTTTTGTTGAATGGTGTATTTATTGTATTAAATATAATATAAATCGAAAAATAAATCGAGATAAATACTTTAGTAGATCGAGGTGACATACGCGACTGAGCATTCTCTCTTCTTTTCTCTCTCCGCTCTATTCATTATTGTATTAAAAACCAAATTATTGAATAAGATATAATTTTAAGCGGCTTAAATTTTAAAATATGTAGCAGAACAATTTTGTTTCCATTTTCTAACATAATCTTTCAATTGCCTCAACATAAAATTAAAAAAATGTAAAGTTGCATATTATTTCAAAAATTTCCGCCGACATCAGCTGCACCCAAAGCGAATCCGCTAGGTGGATGTTATACGACTGGATTTGTTCTTTGGGATTTTAACAAACACACATATACATATAAGGGCAGATACACACCTACGCACTTTTCGGCAAGCAGGATATAACACACATAAGACGAAGTAGACACACACCAACACACGAACGTACATGAAAATAAACGTAAATATGACGATACAATAACACAGAAAGTTGTTTCGAGTATCTCGCACACTTTCAGTACCATATAAAATACTGAAACGAACAGACGTTTGTTGCCGAACAGCTTTATAGTGAACATTAATTTTCAATTTCTTTGCAACGTCACTGCGCATCACTATCAGCATCCCCTTTTCTGTAGTGCAATAAAAGCTACAAGATATCAACAATATAAAGTGAGTCAAGTTAGAATTATTTATATAGAAAAATGTAATATATTTAATTCTGTTTATTTTCTTGAATTTCTTTATTATTTTTCTATACAGATGTATACACCGTGAATTTTCTTTTATAAATTATCGTGAAATTAAATGTACAAAATGATATTTTAAGAATTTTATAAAGTTTTTTTGATTAGAAAATATATTTATTAAATATATATTTATATCACAAATAAAAATATTAATATCCACCACAATAAGATATAAATTAATTTTACTAAAATATGTAGTATATATTTTATATATAAAGATAATTTTAAATATATAAAAAACTATATTAGAAACCTATGATTCTTTGAGTATTTTAATAATTTTTTTTAACTCGTAGACTTTTTACAAATAAGTGAAACCAACAAAATTCGCGAGTATCCTCTTTCTTGTTTAAAATCCAAAAAAAAGTTACATAAAGTATTTTAAAAAATTATAGCGAATGAAATTTTGTGTCTTCTTATACCCCAAGCTGCACCAAAAATCACAGATTTCTTGACAATAAAATTTCTTCATAATAATCCATATGTTTAAAATGATCGAAGTGTACAATATGTAAAAAAAATTTAATTTGTTTTGCATAAAAATTAAGAAAAATTAAATCCGTGGCAAAACAATATTTTTTCCATTTTCTAATATGAGACAATTATTCACGCTGAAATTGGAAGATATTACTTGAATGTATGTTTGCAATGTAAATAGTATAAGATGATATAAATTTGAATAAGATATTATTTTTTAATTATACAATACAAATAATGAAAAAACAACAAATATAATTAAATAAACTTTTTAAAATAAAGACATACATGTCCGTAGACACACATATACGTACTCAGGTAAGCAGGGTTATAATAAATACAAGACGAAGAAGACACACACCAATACACAGACGTACATGAAAATAAATGTAAATATAACGATACAATAATACTGATAGCCGTTTCGAGACTCTCGCACATTTTCAGTACCATATAAATCACCGTAACAAACCTGCTGTATGGCAGATAGTTCCCATACAGCAAATTTATAACGGACATTACTTTTCAATTTCTTTGCGATGTCACTGCGTATCACTATCCGCGTCGCTTTTTCCGTAGTTTAATTAGAACCACATGATATCAACAACATGCCATGGTATATAGTGAGTTCACTTGGAATTACTTATATAAAAATGTAATATATTTAAATTTGTTCATTATCTTAAATTTTTTAATTATTTATCTATCAGCTATATACACAAGAGTTTATATTTTTACATTTTTAGTATCTACTATTACATTTTCTTACTATCTTTTTATGGTAAAAGTATCTTCTGCAATTTTTAATTTCAGATCGTTGACCTCGCCAGCCTCCACTAGTCGAGATTGTGTTACAATATTGCCATCCGTGAATAGAGATAAAAATGTTCAACGTAAACCTATGTTTAATCTCTATTCTGAGATGCATTCTAACTTTTCTAATATTAAATCAACCTGTCTTTGGTAACCACACAGGTAAGACTTTTATTTACCAGATTGTCATTGCTGTGTTTAAATGATTTTAAAATTAGATAGATAAAACTGAGGTAAATATATGTAAATTTATCTAATTGTAAAATGATGATAATTTTATTTAAAATATAATATTATGTGGCGATTTATTTAGATAATTTCCAGATAATATTTTTTTAGCACCGCTTATGTAAACACAATTATAAAAAAATGTAAATTATAATATGTATACATATAATAACATATTCATATTTTATTTATATTTTATTTTTATAAATTATTATCGCTTACCACTTAAGCTTTATTACTTAATAGTTACCTTTATGTGAAACAATTTTATACCTAAAATTATCTGAACAATATATAGTCCAGATAATTTAATAAAGATAACACTTTTTTATATAAGATGCAGTTGTAGAAAAAACATATTTTTATTATTTATATAATGATAAAATGATGTCAAAATTTTATCTAGATTATTTATATAATTTTATTTAAAGATCAGCAAACACTGGCTATGACTCTCAATCAAATTATCCGAACATTATTCTAAATAATTTAGTAATGATAACACTTAATTTTTTCATCTAAAATGCAGATATAGATAATATATATATTTATTTTGGTCGAATTAATTTGTATCTCATTATTTATTATCTATCTAATGGTAAAATAACGAAATTTTAGATGATAATCCTTATAATTTTATTTAGATAATAGCAAATACTGTAGATGGTATATAACTCAAGGAAAAAGTAACCTGATCTGTGTAACACCGTTCCGTTACTAGAAAGCACACAAAGCCCTCTAATACAAGAAGCTTTCCAGCGGAAAACGAGCATTTAAACAAACAAAATGTCGCGCGATCTGTTACCGAAAAGAATAATTTCCCATTTTAAAAAATTTCCCATTTTACAGTCAATTGCACATTGAATTTATTTATGTCTCCTTGCCCGAGAAAGCTCCTCCGCAGACTTGTGTATTGCCGTTTCAGTGCGCGTGGACCGCCTTTTTTATTTGTTTCCGCAATTCCGCGCGTAAATTTGCTTTTATTTAGTGCGCATCGTGCACACCGCAATATTCCTCGGACATACCTCGAAGAACACAATTAAAGACGCAACAGATGTTTTCATAAAACACCTTTACGTTCTCACTGATGCTGCGCGCGTGACAATAAAAGCAGATTAATTATATTTCGCTAAATTAACGAACACAGTGCGAAACGAAGATTGAATCAACGTCGTATAAATAGAATATGAGCGACCGACGGTGCGTTTCGGCCTGGCATCTCCGTTTAATTCAGCGATTATCGTCGCCTTTGTCGCCATAGATCAAGTATTAAAAGGGATGAAAAGAACGACAATACTCGTGATGTTTCGAAA
Organism: Nylanderia fulva; assembly: GCF_048542155.1. Classification (NCBI taxonomy): domain Eukaryota; kingdom Metazoa; phylum Arthropoda; class Insecta; order Hymenoptera; family Formicidae; genus Nylanderia; species Nylanderia fulva. Next base: position 168,797 of record NW_028189485.1, on the reverse strand, counting down.
ACACACACATACACACATACGTGCGCGACCATTTTGTCGTGTCTCTTACCCAGATAACCACAGTAATTATTATGACATCATTTTGATGGCAAATGATGCATTTTGACATCAAAATGATGTCATAATAATTACTGTGGCTATCTGGGTATATATTGTATATAATAGCACATGTGTGGAATTTAGAAATCGCGGAAGCTTTAAATGCCTAGGTGCGAGTCGTACCTTTCGAATCACGATAAGAGAATGTATAACATATATAGACATATACAGGGTTTGTCCGGAAAGTAATGCGTCGCATTTTTTTGTGACGCGACTATACATCGCAGAGCGATGGGACCGGTTGGGGAGGAAGGGGGGTACCCTTAGCTTTCCAACGGTAGGTCGCTCAATTGTTTCCATGCGCTTGGAGGGTTAGGACGGCTTATTCTGTGAACCTCTGCTTAGTGGTCGCGTCGAACTTGTGATGGAGAGAACGATAGAGCAACGCTATGCGATAAAGTTTTGCGTGAAGCTGGACAAGACGCCGCTGGAAACTTTTGAAATGCTCAAGAAAGTTTTCGGGGACGATTGCCTTTCCAAATCGCAGTCAAACAGATGGCACAAGATGTTTAGAGAAGGTCGGAAGGAGGTCGCCGACGAGGCCCGCGCAGGACGCCCGTCAACATCGCGAACGGACGACAATGTGACTCGTGTGCGCCAATTATTGAATTCAGACCGTCGAATGAATGTTCGCTTAATGTCGGAATTATTGAACTTGCCGAAAACGATTGTTCACGAGATTGTATCGGAAGACTTGGCCATGCGGAAGATTTGCGCAAAACTTGTGCCTAGAGTGTTGACCGATGCGCAAAAGCAACACCGAGTGGAAGTTTGTGAAGAACTCAAGCAACTCTGTGCAGATAATCCCAATTTCCTGAACAACGTTCGGCGGACTTTTTTTTATTTCCTCGGCTGAAAAGGGAGCTCAAAGGACAACAGCTCGAGTCGGTTGACAACGTACAAGCTACTTCGACGGCCTCCCTGAACAGCATCCCAGTCAAGGAGTTCCAGAAATCTTATGACGCATGGAAATCGCGTTGGCAAAAATGTATTGACGCAGAAGGGTCATACTTCGAACAATTTTAAGTTGTTTCACCTATGCGATCAATAAATTCTTTTTTAAAAAAATGCGACGCATTACTTTCCGGACAAACCCTGTATGTTTATAAATACTTATTTTTCCTAATAAATTAGCCAGAGCATAAATTTTTCAGAGCCAACCGTCGACAAAACGTCGAACAGAATAAAAGTAAATGTGTCTGAAGGGATATTAGTCGGCATCGTCGAGGCAAGCGTTTATGGCGATTCTTACAATGCTTTTCGTGGAATACCATATGCTAAACCTCCAGTGGGTGATCTCAGATTTCAAGTAAGTACGGAGAATGGTTATAAATATTACTTTGTTAAAAGATTTACTTTGACAAGTGATGCGAACTGTTTATTGAATAATTTTATAAAATATAAAAAATACAGTCATTTACAAAAAATTAGAAATAAAATCTAGTTATTCAGGAGAAATGATCTTTTACACAATCTTAGAACGTAATGGTACATATTATTTTAGGCAAAACAGTTTATATAAACATATGTCCTATTTTGGACAAAGTGATATTACGTATTCACTGTTAAGAATGACTACATTTATTAACTTATTAGAATCAAATTCTATGAAATTTTAAACTGGCAATATATTTGAATAATTAATATTAATTAATAAATATTTTCAATTAATTAATAATAATTTTTGCATAAATTAATTTGCCGTATATTTCTATTATATAAATAATTGACATTGTACATAATAGAAAGGCGGCTAAATAATATTATGTATATAATGGAAATTTTGCACACTTAAATTAAAACATAATGGAAAATTAAGAACTAAAATTATATACACAATGAAACTTCAAGAATAAATTATGTATACAATAAAATTATGTATGTTATAAAAGTTCAGTGAATTAAAATTATTTACATAATAGAAATTCAGCAAATTAAAATTATGCACATAATAGTAAATTGGCGAATTATAATTATATACATAACAGAAATACGATGCCAAAAACAAAATTATGTGCGTAATAAAAACTCGGTAAATCAAAGTAATATTAATTGAGTTTAACCGCAAACTGTAAAACTGTCAAACGAATTGGTTGTAATTCATGCCGCGAAGTAAACTTTGCGGCAATCAACCATCACGGAAAAGAACACTCAATACTTCGATTAAAATTAAATTCATTCAGTTAACATGCTTATAAAAAAAATATTTATAACTTGACGATATCACCATTGCAATTTTAGAACCAATCGCAATTGTATGTGTATTTATAATAATAAATTAAAAAGACTCTGATTAAACTATAGAGATTTCCAAGACCTTTGAATCATCTCAGATTAGTAAATCTGTTGAAGATAGTCGAAATATTCAAAATAATGAGAAATACAAATGCTTATTTTGTTTAAACCTCATTTGGTATTTGCAAGTGTATTTGCTGCTAGAAGTGTTTGATGTAATTCTTTGAATATTATATTCATTGTAGGCAATGTTGTTCTTATTGTAAGATGATTTTAGAATTAGCTAGATAAAGATAAGATAAATATGTAAATTCATCTTGTATGAGATTAAGATGATTTTGTTTTACATTTATTTAGATAAAAAGTAAAATTACATGACTGTTCACCTAACTTACAGATAATATTATTTTTAAGATTGCTTATGTAAACACTGTTAAATAAAAAATGTAAATTATAAATAGAATATAAAAATATATTCATACTTTTACTTCAAAATTTTTATTGCTTATTGCATAAGTTCTAGTAATTAGTTATTTTTATGCCATAACTCTAAACCAAATTATTTGAATAATTTATTAACAATAACCTTTTTTTTATTTAAGATGCAGATATAGATAATACATATTTTTATTATCAATATCAAGATAAGATGGCCCCAAAAATTCATCTAACTGATCATCTATAAAGTTTTATTTAAATAACAAACATTGATTGTAGGATCCGCGACCACCAGAACCATGGTTCGGCGACAGAGACGCTTCGTTTTACAGAAACGTCTCTCTTCAGAAGGACATATTCTGGAACCATACCATTGGGGACGAAGACTGTCTCTATTTGAACGTGTATACCAACGACATGAATCCTTTAAAGAAACGCGCCGTGATGGTGTGGATAAAAGGTGTAGGCTTATGGAAGAATGAAATCACCCCGAAACTTTATGGTCCCGATTATTTCATGCGGAAGAATGTGGTACTCGTTACCCTGAATTACAGATTAGGTGTCCTAGGTACATTATTAATTAGCCCGAAATAATTTTATATATGACTTAATTACGTTCAATGATTAAATTTTTTTTAAACTAAATATATACGCATGCATTCTACTCTCTCCAATCCAAATAATTTACGTATATATGTATGTTTTTTTTAGGTACCAATTTCATAACAATAACCAATTCTCATAACTTATAACGTAAAATTAAATTTTTAATCGTTGAAATTTTTATACATTTATATAACTATTATAAATAAATAAAGGATATTAAATAATCGGCCAAACTAACACAAATTAAAATTTATTAATTTCATGATGTTTCGACCATGTAGTTATCAAATAAAAAACGTTAAAAATAATTCAACCATATGATCGAAACGTCGTAATACTTAATAAATTTTAATTTGTGCTGGTTTGGTCGACTATTTAATATTCCTTATTTTACTGAATAGTAAATGCAAATATTTAAGACTCGATTATATAAATAAACTTTACTATACATATTAGCAACATGTTTCTTTCATTCTCTCTTTAGGTTTTCTCAATTTTTATACAAAAATGGCGACGGGAAATCAGGGATTAAAAGATGTAGTTATGGCGTTAAAATGGATTCGAAAAAATATACTGCAATTCGGTGGAGATCCCGATAACGTCACAATTTTTGGTCAAAATACGGGTGGAATGATAGTTCACTATCTGACTATTTCACCGTTAGCTAAAGGTACAAATCAAAAGAATATAATATTGATATACATATATTAAGAATATTTGAAAACACATTTTATACAAAAAGATAAATATTTTTTATAGCTTTGCTATAACAAAAAATTTTAAATTAAAGATTTTTTTCATTTTAACTTGAATCTCGATTACAAACTATATAATATTTTAGTTTTAAAACGTCGTAGAAAATTACTTGGAAGATAAATGATAACATCCTTCAATAAAGAAAAACCAATTCTAAATTGAGAATTGAAAATTAAAAGCACGCTGATTAATTTAATGTGCTATATTGTGTCAAAAAGGAAAACAGCAAAGATCGCATGATAAAATCATGTAAAACTTCTTCGAGTGCTAATTATATTATGTGCAAATGTGTGCTTAACAGGTTTATTTCATAAAGCAATATGTCAAAGTGGCGCCGCGACTGTGCCTTGGGCTTTCACTGAACGAGACGATGCTATCAATAACGGTATAATGTTAGCCCAGAAACTTGGTAATGCGACTTCAGATCCGGAAATTGCCTTGCAATTTCTAAAAAACATAGACGGAAGCAATTTGACAGAAATAAAGGTCTTTTTGACACGCTGTTATGATTATTGCAATAATAACGTTCGACAAATGACAATAAATTATTATTTTACATTGATAATATGTTCTTGCAGGCTGACTTGTTAGATGGTATGTATAAATTTACGCCGACCGTGGATACCGAGTCATCGAATCCTTTTTTACCAGAAAATCCATTACAATTATTACGTAATGGAATTACAATACCAATCATATTCGGACATAATAGCCAGGAAGGCAATTTATTCATAAATTACTTTTATTATGACCGTAAGTATATATATTTGCATTTGCTTTTCATTATTACATATTATTATTAGTATATCATGAGACATTGTTACATGTAAAATTTTCATAAAAAGGCAATTTGCAATATTTTAAAAATATTTTGATATACAAACAATGCTATAATAAAAGATCCTGCATATATCTTATGGAAAATGGCTCTCGGTTAAATTCGCTCAAACTTTGCTATCTTCTAGTTTTTGTTATTATGAACAAAAGTTCCCATAGTCACTACATAATCTGACAATCCGTTTTTGCTCTTTAAGATTTCAAGTATTGGTAATAATCGCTCAATCGTATACGTATGTAAAACTTGTTACTACATTTTTACTAATTTTTTAATCTTTTTCACGTTAAGTGTAACAGTATAATAGTGTAGTATTGTATGTGTAAATATATTTATGTGTATAAATGTGACCCCCGCTCTTGGCATTATCCAGAATCAACGTCATGGACGTGGTGGGGATCTGAAAAATACTTACATATACAATACTACACTATTATACTATAACACTTAACGTAAAAAGATTAAAAGTTAGTAAAAAAAGTAGTTACAAATAGTAAAAATGGTTTCACATACGTATACGATTGAGCTATTATTACCAATACTTGAAATCTTATAGAGCAAAAACGGCTCGTCAAATCATGTTATGACCAGGGGAACTTTTGTTCAAAATAACAAAAACTAGAAGGTAGCAAAGTTTCAGCGAATTTAACCGAGAGCCATTTTTCATAAGATATGTGCGGGGTCCTTTAATCAATATTAATAAGTTTCAGGATTTCATCAATATGTAACTTTTAAATGCATAAAGAATTATTAATTATTTATTTAATGAAATCGTTTTGTTTCAAAGTAACAGAGTTACATATTTAATTAAAATATCTAAATAAAAAATCGTTAGAAAAATTTAAAAAAAATTAAAATAAATAAAATCAAATCAAAATTATAAAATCGATATTAAAATTGTTTCAGAGATAAGGACAAAGAATTTTGACAAAATTGATTCTAATTTTGAGGAAGCTATATATCCTAGAATTTTGCATCAATTATCACAACTAGGGATCACGGTACCGGAATTACGATCATTGTATTTTGGTAATGAAACAGTGTCATGGAGAACTCAAATGGATCTTTTTGATTTTATCAGCGATCAGCATATCAATAGAGGCATTATACAAGCAATTGATGCTCAAATGTTTTCTAATGTTAACCAGTCGACCTACTTGTACAGATTTTCGTACGAAAGTAAAACCTCATTTTCAAAGGAAATATTATATAGATGTCGGATTCCAGGTATTGCATTGTTAATTAAAGTAAAATTATGTAAGAATTAAATTAATATTAAAGATAGAAAAGAAGTGAACGTAAAATGTCTTTAAATTTCTATATATGAGTGTCAGAAAACAAACATAGTTCTGGAGAAATTTGATTAAGAAAAATTTAGAGAACTTTTAAATATAAATTTTATATTACACTTGTAATGTATGGAAAAATGATTAACTTTTGTGATTAATTTACATAACTATATTTTAGGTACATTTCACTTCGAGGAACTGAGTTATTTATTTTATCCTCATACACAACCATTTCCCAATATTTCATCATTTGCACATAATACGTCAGATTATAGAATAATGGCATATTTAACTCAGATGTGGACAGATTTTGCTAAAACGGGGTATTATAGACTTGACATTTCTTACAAATATTTACTGTGACATTGTACAATCGCGTAATAATAATCAATTACACATTTATTGCAGAAATCCAACACCTTCTTCAGCTAATTTTACATGGATTCCAGTGAAAAATGGTACAACGTATGATTATTTAGATATTGATAATGAACCTCAAATGAAGATTCTTATTAAAGGAAACCAACGATGGGACTGGGAGAACAGACTTAACTTATCAAAAGACCATACCAAATTGGAACAATTTTCTGGTACAGAACCATCTGTTAACCACACGAAACTTAACGTAGACCTACAGTATGAGATAAAATATGAAGAAGTCTAACTAAAATTGAGTAGCTCTGAAAAAAACTCTTTGGTGCAAAAAAACTGACAAACTAACAAAAGACTATCTGTGAGAAACAATGAGATGTATCAATGGAGTTGATTTGGAAACGATTTTTTCTCAGCAAAAATGTTAAGGCACCAATAATTTATTATAAATAATTGAAAAAAAATAAGCGTTTCGTTAAATTTTAACTTAAGCCTTATTATACCCCAGCAAACACAATATATAAATGTTATATACTCAAGCATGGTACATGTAACGTATATGTTAGTTGTAATTTCCCACTCATACATGTAACATTTTAATACGTATATTATATTTATAACATATATTATATTGTAGTTATATTGTAATTATATACCAAATAGCACATTGATAAGTATTGATAAGTCAGTGCTATCTTGGGATATAATGACAATATAACTACAATATAATATATGTCATAAATATAATATACGTATTAAAATGTTACATGTATGAGTGGGAAATTACAACTAACATATACGTTACATGTACCATGCTTGAGTATATAACATTTATATATTGTGTTTGCTGGGGTATAATAAGGCTTAAATTAAAATTTAACGAAACGCTTATTTTTTTCAATTATTTATAATAAATTATTGGTGCCTCAACATTTTTGCTGAGAAAAAATCGTTTCCAAATCAACTCCATTGATACATCTCATTATTTCTCACAGATAGTCTTTTGTTAGTTTGTCAGTTTTTTTGCACTAAAGAGTTTTTTTCAGAGCTACTCAATTTTAGTTAGACTACAATGTAATATATGTAATATTAAAAATGTTACATCTATGAGTTGGAAATTACAACTAACGTATACGTTACATGTAACATGCTTAAGTATATAACATTTATATACTGTGTTTGCTGAGATAGTTGTACATATATCTTATGTAATAAAGTATATTAGTTGTTGCACAGATGGCAATATGATTTATAAGAAAAATTAATTTTGTTAAATAAAAAAATTCTTTATCTGCGACAAGACAGATTTTGTTTGCAATATCGAAGAATTTGTTAATAGTAGTTTTATTGCTTTTATAATGTATATATTTAATAAGAGCGACGTTTTCCTTGTAAGACACAAAATAATTATTTATAATATCTTCATATTCATGAAGATACGAACTTTATTTTGACATCGCATATCTTTTGGATCACGATAAGGAAATGTCTATATATGTTATTATATAAATACTTATTTTCGTAATAAATTAGCCAGAGCATAAATTTTTTAGAGCCATCCGTCATCGTCGCCGCATCGTCGAACAGAGTGAAAGTAAATGTGTCTCAAGGAACATTAGTCGGTATAATCAAGAAAAGCATCTATGGTTCTTACAATGCCTTTCCTGGAATACCATATGCTAAACCTCCAGTGGGTGATCTCAGGTTTCAAGTAAGTACAGAAAATAATTATAAATATTACTATCTTTGTAAAAAAATTAACTTTGACAAGTGATACAAACTCTTTATTGGATAATTTTATAAAATATAAAAGATACAGTCATTTACAAAAATTAGAAATAAAACCTAGTTATACAGGATGAATGAGCTTTTACATAATTTTAGGACATAATTGTACATATCCTCTTAGGCAAAAAAGTTTATATAAACATATTAAATGTCCTATTTTGGACAAAGAGTTATTACATATTCAATTTTAAGAATGCGACTACATTCATTAACTCATTAGAATCAAATTTTAAAAAATTTTAAACTTGCAAAACATTTAAATAATTAATAATTATTTAAAAACATTTTTCAAATAATTAATAATAATTTTGGCCTGAATTAATATGCTATATTTCTATTATGTAAATAATTGAAATTGTACATGACAGGAATTCGGCTAATTAATAAAATGTATATAATGGAAAATATGCACATCAAAGTTTAAAACATAATGGAAATCCAAGAATTAAAATTATATACACAATGAAAGTTGAAGAATAAATTATGTATACAATAAAATTATGTGCGTAATAGAAATTCAGCGATATAAATTATTTACATAATAGATATTGAGCAATTTAAAATTATCCACGCTATAGTAATTCGGTGAATTGTACACAATAAAAAATCGATGACGTAAACTAAATTATGTGCATAATAGGTACTCGGCAAATTAAAATAATATTAAGTTTAATTGCACACTATAAAAATATCAAACGACTAGGTTCTGATTCGAGCTGCGAAGCAAGCTTCGAGATAACCAACCATCGCGGAAAAGAACCCTCGATACTTTGATTAAAATTAAATTCACTCAGTTAACATGCCTTTTTTGAAGAAAGGATTTATGACTTAACGATATCGCTGAGTTTAGAACAGATCTCAATTGTATGTGGATTTATAATAATAAATTAAAAAGGCTCTGATTAAACAACAAAGATTTTCAAGACATCTATATCTTCTATTATTAAATCTGTTGAAGATAATCAAAATATTCAAAATAATGAGAAATACAAATGCTTATCTCGTTTCAAATCTCATTTAGTATTTGCAAGTGTATCTGCTGCTAGAAGTATTTGATGTAATTCTTTGAATTTTATATTTATTGTAGGCAATGTAGTTAGATAATTAGCTAAATTAGTTTGATGAATTAGTTAGATAAAGATGAGATAAATATGTAAATTTATCTTAGATAAGATTAAATAAATTTTGTTTTAAATATATCTAGATAAAAGTTAAAATTATAATACATTACGATTTATCTAGATAACTCCGGGATAAGGTTGTTTTTGAAATTGATTACATAGATACAGTTATAAAAAAAAATTTAATTATAAATAGGATATAAAAATACATTCATTCTTCTAATCAAATAAAAAAGTTTGAATCGCCAAAGATAAAAATTATTTTTATTCATATACGACAAATTGGCTATGGTTACATAAAAGTAGATCATGACGTTTCGATCATTACTTTTGGTCATTTTCAAGAGAACTACAGACAAATAATTTTTTGTTGAAAGATTACAATTATGAGAATATATTCAATCACAAATTGCAATATCTTATATTAAATTAAATATAGATCACAACCGCATGAGAACTCTGCATAGAATTCCCTTCACACATATTAAAGAATGTCAAATATTAAAATAGATGTTTAGAAGTTAAATTGACTTTGTAAAGTGACAAGTCATGTACAGCTGAAAAACAAAATTAGGTAACCTATGTCTTTTAAAAGAGTTTTTCTTAAGTAGTTGTTATTATTTAATCGTATATGAAATTTATATTTTCCGTGTCTTTAATTTAGTAACAATAACTCTTTCTTTCATCTATGATGCAGATATAGATAATACATATTTTTTAATACAAACCAAATTTTCTGATTTATTTAGTAACAATAACCCTTTTTTCATCTAAGATGCAGATATAGATATTACATATTTTTCATTATCTATATCAAGATAAGATTGCGGCACAATTTCATCTAACTGACCACATATCAAATTTTATTTAAATAACAAACACTGATTGTAGGATCCGCAACCACCAGAACCATGGTCCAGCGACAGAAGCACTTTGTTTTACGGAAATATTTGTGTTCAGAACACAAACGAGGACATAGTCATTGGCAACGAAGACTGTCTCTATTTGAACGTGTATACCAAAGACATGATGCCTTTTAAAAAACGCGCTGTGATGGTGTGGATACATGGTGGAGGCTTTTTTGTGGGGGACGGCACCTTGCTCATTGACGGTCCCGAATATATCATAAGGAAGGATGTAGTACTCGTTACCCTGAATTACAGATTAGGTGTTCTAGGTATATTATTAATTAGCTCGAAAACATTTTACATTACTTAATGCGTTCAATGATCTATTTTTTTTAAGTAAACACACACATGCATTCTACTTTCCACAACCCAAATAATTTACGTATATGTATAATTTTTTTTTAAATATCAATTTTAAAACAATAACCAATTCTCATAATTTATAACTTCTTCAAAAATTTTAATGTTTCTTATCTTTTTTCATAAATTTTATTTTACCAATTGTCGAATTATAAGTAATTAAAAAATCTCGCGAAATTTAATCGTTGAAATATAGTCGGCTTATATAAATAAGTATAACTTTCAATTAAATAATACTTATATAAATAAATAAACAATATTAAATAGTCAACACAACCAGCACAAATTAAAACTTATTAAGTTTCACTTATTATGTTTCGACAATGTAGTTGTGGTTTTTATCAATTAAAAAACGTAAAAAAAAATTTTACCACATGGTCAAACCGTCGTGAAATTTAATAAATTTTAATTTGTGCTAGCCTAGTCGACTATTTAATATTGCTTATTTTATTGATTAGCGAATGCGAACATTTAAGACTTTATTATATAAATAAACTTTACTAAACGTATTAACGACATGTTTCTTTCATTCTCTCCTTAGGTTTTCTCAATTTTTATAAGGAAAAGGCAACGGGAAATCAGGGTTTAAAAGATGTTGTTATGGCGTTAAAATGGGTTCAAAGAAATGTATTGCAATTCGGTGGAGATCCCCATAACGTCACAATTTTTGGTCAAGATGCGGGTGCAGTGATGGTTCACTATCTGACTATTTCACCGTTAGCTAAAGGTACGAATCAAAAGGACATAATATTGATATGCATATATTAAGAATATTTAAGAACACATTTTATACAAAAGAAAATTTTTTTATAGCTTTGCTATAACAAAAAATTTTAAATTAAAAGATTTTTTTCATTTTAACTTAAACCTCGATTACAAACTATATAATATCCACGTTTTAAAACATCGTAAAAATGTACTTGGAAGATAAATGATAACATCCTTCAATAAAGAAAAATCAATTCTAAATTGAGAATTGAAAATTAAAAGTACGCTGATTAATTTTATGTGTTATTTTGAGTCAAAGAGGAAAAAAGCAAAGGTCTCATGATAAAATCATATAAAACTTCTTCGAGTGCCAATTATATTATATGCGAATGTGTGCTTAACAGGTTTATTTCATAAAGCAATATGTCAAAGTGGCGCCGCGACTGTTCCTTGGGCTTTCAATGAACGAGACGATGCTATCAATAACGGTATGATGTTAGCTCAGAAACTTGGTAGTGCGACTTCAGATCCGGAAGAAGCCCTGAAATTTCTGAAAAACATAGACGGAAAAAAATTGATAAGGACAGAAGCGGAGGTCTTTTTGCCACTCTATTACAATTATTGCAATAATAATATTCGATGGATTACAATAAAATATTTTTTTTGTATTGATAATACTATGTTCTTGCAGATTGGCTTAGATGTTTTGCTTGCATTTACGCCGACTGTGGATTCCGAGTCACCGAATCCTCTTTTACCAGAAAATCCCTTGCAATTATTACGTAACGGAATTACAATACCAATCATATTTGGATATAATAGTCAGGAAGGCAATTCATTCATAAATTCATCTTGTTTCAACCGTAAGTATATATATCTGCTTTCGCTTTCCATTACTACACATTATTATTAGTATATAATGAATCACTGTTTCATGCAAAATTTTCATAAAAATACGATCTGCAATGTTTTGAATATATTGATGTACACACAATGTTATAATAAATTCGATCAATACTAATAAGTTTCAGGATTTCATCAATATGTAACATTTAAATGTACACAGAATTATTAATTATTTATTAATGAAACCGTTTTGTTTCAAAGACATAGAGTTAAATATTTATTTAAAATATCTAAATAAAAAATCATTAGAAAAATTAAGAAATAAAATTAAACTAAAATCAATGAAATCAAATAAAATTAAAATTAAAATCATTGTTAAAATCGTTTCAGAAATAAAGAACAAGACTTTTGAAGAATATAATTCTGATTTCGAGAAAGCCATATATCCGAGAGTTTTACGTCAATTACCGCAACTAGGGATCACGGTACCGGAATTACGATCATTGTATTTTGGTAATGAAACAGTGTCAGATGAAACTATATTTGGTCTTTCTGATTTTATCGGCGATCATCATTTCTATAGAGGCATTATACAAGCAATTGATACTCAAATGAATTCTAATGTTAACGAGTCGGCCTACTTGTACGAATTTTCGTACAAAAGTGATACCTCTCCTATGAAGAAAATATTCTTTACAACGCCGCCTCCAGGTATTGCGTTGTTAATTAAAATAGAACTATGTAAAAATCAAATTAGTAATAAAGTTGGAAAAAAAGTGAATATGAAATTTTTTTCCATATATGATTGTAAGAAGACGCGCGTAGTTTGGAGAAATTTGATTAAGAGAAGTTTAGAGTACATTTAAATATAAATTTTAGATTGCACTTCTAATGTATTGGAAAAATGATCAACTTTTGAGTTTAATTTACATAACAATATTTTGTAGGTACACTTCACTACGAGGAACTGGGTTATTTATTTTATCCTTATGCATTACAATCTTACCATAAGTTACCATTTGCACATAATACGTCGGATTATAGAATAATGGAATACTTAACGCAGATGTGGACAAATTTTGCTAAAACGGGGTACCATAGACTTGACATTTCTAATGAATATTTATTGTCACATCGTACAATCGCGTAATAATAATCAATTACATATTTATTGCAGAAATCCAACACCTTCTTCAGCTAATTTTACGTGGATACCAGTGAAAAATGGTACAACGTATGATTATTTAGATATTAATAATAAACCTCAAATGAAGATTCTTATTAAAGGAAACCAACGATGGGACTGGGAGAACAGACTTAACTTACCAAAAGGATATACCAAATTGGAACAATTTTCTGATACAGAACCATTCGCTAATCACACAAAACTCCAAACAAACTTTCATACAGACCTATAATATCACATAATATATGATATATGAGATAAAATATGAAGATATTTAACTAAAATTGAATAACTCTAAAAAGAAAACTTATTGATGCAGAAAAACTGACAAACTAACAAAAAACTGACAGTGGGAAACAATGTGATTTATCAATGATGACCAAAGCTATACCGTTTTTCCAATTTGGAATCCTCCTTTTTTTTAACGCATTATCTGTTTATTGGATATAAATATGAAAATAGATATATGTATACTCTATATAGTATACATATATGTTTACTGTATACAATATTTAGAAAAATGATATGTATACTGTATACATATTATTTTTCTAAACATTTTTAATTTTAATATTTCAAAGTAATCCCAAAAAATAGTTTGCAATTGTTATCAGAGATTTATTAAAGACGTACCCCAGACGTATAAAAAATATATTTATTTAAAAATATAATGTCTTTTCTTTTTCCATGTATCTTTATTTAAATACATTTTTACATTTTCTATTTTTGAAAAAAAAATAAACTAATGTCCCGAAATATGATAACTGTGTTGTTACAATACTTATCGAACCATGCAATACTGACCCATAATTCCACTGAAAGAATTTTCAAGAAAGAAAAAAAAAGTAAATATAACCTTATTTATGTTTTTGTTTATCCACCAATCTTATTTTGGCTTAGACAAGTGAGTTTATAAACAAGAAAATAATCAAGAAATACAAAATTGATATTTGCGCTCTACATATATAAGTCTCAAATTATTATCAGTAACTTTATCGGCGATATTCGTAATAAGAGTCATCGAGAAACGGCGAATCATCATTTCTCGCGAGTCCAACTCGTTTCATAATCATATGCTTCCAAGTTCCAAGTTCAATTGCGTGAATATAAGTATGGCTGCATTAATCCCGGCAAAGACACGTCGACAGTTACGCTGCGTAAATCTCGGCCAGGTTACTATATAGCACCGATTCTCGAATTTAAATTCAATCAAAAATGAAATTATACATGTATTTAATTACGTAAAAATAATGATTAATAATTACATAAACTGTTTTTATACAATTAGCACATGTGCTTGTCAATCTGTACATATATTTACGATAGCCGAGACCACGAATTTAAATGTAATAAAAAAAAATTATCCATGTGTATAGTCGTTTAAATATATGTATAAGTATACAACAGAATATATGTTCTTTTATTTATATACATATACTTTCTCATTTATACTTCGCAAGAATAAATAAAGATGAAAGGCACTGCTTGTGCATTGCTTTTTAGCAGATATAATATTTTCGTAGTTAAATGTTGATAATTATTATATATGTTTAATAATACTGTTCGACACACAAAAAGGTTCTGAGATTTTTAAACCTTATACATATAGATTTTCTCATGCTGATTACGAATCCGGCCGTGAAAATTGCGTATTACAAATAAAGTTATAAATAAATCTTTACCTACTTATTTTCACAAACATTAAATTTTTGAAACTTTGATCCGCTATTTCTAATTTTAAAAATCTGAATCATTATTTATCAGTAATTGAAGACATTTTGACATATTCATATTTGTAAAAAAAATGTGAGCCATTTTACCATACCTCTAAAGACTTTGTATTAGTATAAGGAAAAGGGCGAAAAATGATACTTTCAATTTCTTAATTTAGTTTTCTCAAAAAACTCTAAATTCGAACTTTTTTACATTATTTGCACAACCTACAAGTCTTAAGCTTTATTTTGAGCCCTCGTAGCATTTTTTATTACGTCCCAATTAGAAGTTATATTTTACGGAATAGTATTTAAAATGCTTTTTTTCTCATCTTTACATATTTACAAAACCTAACGTAATACGCAATTTTCGCGGCCGGATTCGTAATTAGCAGAAAATAATTTATAAGAATACGCTTTGGTAATTTCCAAATTTGAAATAAAGTCTTTTTTGTTAAATGTATTTATTGTATTTATTGTATTAAATATAATATAAATCGAAAAATACATCGAGATAAATACTTTAGTAGATCGAGGTGACATACGCGACTGAGCACTCCTTCTTCTTTTTTCGCTCCGCTTCATTTATTATTATTGTATTAAAAAGTAAATTATTGAATAAGATATTATTTTAAGCGGCTTAAATTTTAAAATATGTAGCAGAACAATCTTGTTTCCATTTTCTAACATAATATTTCAATTGCCTCAACATAAAATTAAGAAAATGTATATAGTTGCATATTATTTCAAAAATTTCCGCCGACATCAGCTGCACCCAAAGCGAATCCGCTAGGTGGATGTTATACGATTGGATTTGTTCTTTGGGATTATAACAAACACACATATACATATAAGGGCAGATACACACCTACACACTTTTCGGCAAGCAGGATATAACACACACAAGACGAGGTAGATACACACCAACACACGAACGTACATGAAAATAAACGTAAATATGACGATACAATAACACAGAAAGTCGTTTCGAGTATCTCGCACACTTTCAGTATCATATAAAACACTGGAACGAACAAACGTTTGTTGCCGAACAGCTTTATAGTGAACATTAATTTTCAATTTCTTTGCAACGTCACTGCGCATCACTATCAGCATCGCCTTTTCCGTAGTGCAATAAAAACTACAAGATATCAACAATATAAAGTGAGTCAAGTTAGAATTATTTATATAGAAAAATGTAATATATTTAATTCCGTTTATTTTCTTGAACTTCTTTATTATTTTTCTATACAAATGTATACACTGTGAATTTTCTTTTATCATTTATCGTGAAATTAATTGTACAAAATGATATTTTAAGAATATTATAAAAATTTTTTTGATTAAAGAATATATTTATTAAATATATATTTATATCACAATAAAAAATATTAATATCTACCACAATAAAATATAAATTAATTTTACTAAAATATGTAATATATATTTTATATATAAAGATAATTTAAATATATAAAAAACTATATTAGAATCCTATGATTCTTTGAGTATTTTTAAAATTTTTTCTAACTCGTAGACTTTTTACAAATAAGTGAAATCAACAAAATTCGCGAGTATCCTTTTTCTTGTTTAAAATCCGAAAAAAAGTTACATAAAGTATTTTAAAAAATTATAGAGAATGAAATTATGTGTCTTCTTATACCCCAAGCGGCACCAAAAATCACAGATTTCCTGACAATATAATTTCTTTATAATAATCCATATGTTTAAAATGATCGACGTGTACAATATGTAAAAAAAATTTTATTTGTTTTGCATAAAAGTTAAAAAAAATAAAATCCGTGGCAAAACAATATTTTTCCCATTTTCTAATATGAGACACTTATTCACGCTAAAATTGAAAGATATTACTTGAATGTATGTTTGCAATGTAAATGGTATAAGATGATATAAATTTGAATAAAATATTATTTTTTAATTATACAATACGAATAATGAAAAAACAACAAACATAATTAAATAAACATTTTAAAATAAAGACATACATGTCCGTAGACACACATATACGTACTCAGGTAAGCAGGATTATAATAAACACAAGACGAAGGAGACACACACCAATACACAGACGTACATGAAAATAAATGTAAATATAACGATACAATAATACTGATAGCCGTTTCGAGACTCTCGCACATTTTCAGTACCATATAAATGACCGTAACAGACCTGCTGTATGGCAGATAATTCCCATACAGCAAATTTATAACGAACATTACTTTTCAATTTCTTTGCGACGTCACTGCGTATCACTATCCGCCTCGTCTTTTCCGTAGTTTAATTAGAACCACATTATATCAACAACATACCATGGTATATAGTGAGTTTACTTGGAATTACTTATATAAAAGATGTAATATATTTAAATTTGTTCATTATCTTGAACTTTTTATTATTTGTCTATTAGCTATATACACAAGAGTTTATATTTTTGCATTTTTACTATCTACTATTACATTTTCTTACTATCTCTTTATGGTAAAAGTATCTTCTGCAATTTTTAATTACAGATCGTTGACCTCGCCAAATTCTACTAGACGAGATTGTGTTACAATATTGCCATCCGTGAATAGAGATAAAAATGTTCAACGTAAACCTATGTTTTATCTCTATTCTGAGATGCATTCTAACTCTTCTAATACTAAATCAACCTGTCTTTGGTAACCACACAGGTAAGACTTTTATTTACCAGATTGTCATTGCTGTGTTTATATCAGTTTAAAATTAAATAGATAAAACTAAGGTAAATATATGCAAATTTATCTAATTGTAAGATAAAATGATGATAATTTTATTTGAAACATATCTTGATAAAAGATAATATTATGTGGCGATTTATTTAGATAAATTTCAGATAATATTTTTTTAGCACCGCTTATGTAAACACAATTATAAAAAAATGTAAATTATAAAATGTATACATATAATAACATATTCATATTTTATTTATAAATTGTTATCGTTTACCACTTAAGCTTTATTACTTAACAGTTATCTTTAAGTAAAATGACTTTAAATCTAAAATTATCTGAACAATATATATTCTAAATAATTTAATGAAAATAACATTTTTTTAAAATAAAATGCTGCTGTAAAATAAACATATTTTATTATCTATATAAAGATAAAATGACGTCAAAATTTCATCCAGATCACTTTTTCAATTTTATTTAAAGATCAGCAAACACTGGCTATGACTCTCAATCAAATTATCTGAACATTATTCTAAGTAATTTAGTAATGATAACACTTAATTTTTTCATCTAAGATGCAGATATAGATATTATATATATTTATTATCGAAAGGTAAAATAACAAAATTTTATCTAGATAATAATCTTTATAATTTTATTTAGATAATAGTAAATACTGTAGATGATAAATAACTTGAAGAAAAAGAAGCCTGAACTGTGTAACACTGTTTCGTTACTAGAAAGCATACCAAGCCCTCTAATACAAAGAGTTCTCCAGCGAAAAATGCGCACTTAAACAAATAAAATGTCGCTCGATCGATTACCAAATACAACAATTTACGATTTAAAGAAGTTCTGTATTCCACAGTCTATTGCACATTGAATTTATTTATGTCTCCTTGCCCGGAAAAACATCTCCGCAGACTTATGTATAACCGCTTTAGCGAGGATAGATCGCCATTTTTATTTGTTTCCGCAATTCCGCCAGTAAATTTGTATTTATATACCCAGTGAGAAATGATTGGTCGAATCGTCATTGATTCGACAAATTTGACATCAATTTGACAACGAATCGACGTCGATTCAATCATCATTTCTCGTTGGGTAGTCCGCATCGTGCACATCGCAATAATATTCTTCGGGCATACCTCGGGGATACAAAAGCAAGACGCAACAGTAAGTTTTCATATAATGCCTCTCCGTTCCCCCGATACTGCGCGCGCGTGACAACAAAAGCCGATTAATTATATTTCGTTGAATTAACGAACACGATGCGAGATTATATCGACGTCGTGTAGGTAGAATATAAGCGACCGAAAGTATTTCTGCCTGACATCTCCGCGAACATGACGCGATTATCGTCGTTTTCATCGCCATCGATCAAGAATTAAAAGCAGTCGCGTATAGGGATGAAAAAAACGACGTCACGACGACAATACTCGTGATGCTTCGAAAATACTTACACACATACGTGCGCGATCATTTTGTCGTGTCTCTTATATATAATAGCACATGTGTGGAATTTAAAATCGCGGATGCAAAGGTGCGAGTCGTATCTTTTGATCACGATAAGAGAATGTATAACATATATAGACATATATGTTTGTATATAAATATTTATTTTTTTTAATAAATTAGCCAGAGCATAAATTTTTCAGGGCCATCCGTCGACGAAACGTCGAACAGAATAAAAGTAAATGTGTCTGAAGGGACATTAGTCGGCATCGTCGAGGCAAGAGTTTATGGCAATTCTTACAATGCTTTTCGTGGAATACCATATGCTAAACCTCCAGTGGGTGATCTCAGATTTCAAGTAAGTACGGAGAATGGTTATAAATATTACTATCTTTGTTAAAAGATTCACTTTGACAAGTGATACAAACTCTTGATTGAATACTTGTTTAAAATATAAAAGATACAGACATTTAAAAATTAGAAATAAAATCTAGTTATACAGGAGAAATGATCTTTTACATAATTTTAGGACATAATTGTATACATATTATTTTAGACAAAAAAAAATATTATAAACATGTCCTTTTTTTTTGACAAAAATATTACTAGTGTTCAGTTTTATAAATGACTACATTCATTAACTTATTAGAATCTTTATGAAATTTTAAACTTGCAATACATTTGAATAATTAATATTAATTAATAAACATTTTTTAATTAATTAATGATAATTTTGGCATAAATTAATATGCTGTATTTCTATTATGTAAATAATCGAAATTGTACGTAGAGATAGAAATTCGGCTAATTAATATTATGTAAATAAAAGAAATTTTTTACACCAAAATTTAAAACATAGTGGAAAATTAAGAACTAAAAGTATATACACAATGAAAATTCAAGAATAAATTATATATACAATAAAATTATGTATAAGTAATAAAAATTCAACGAATTAAAATTATTTACATAATAGAAATTTAGCAAATTGAAATTATGCACATAATAGTAATTTGGCGAATTATAATTATATACATAACAGAAATACGGCCAAAACAAAATTATGTGCATAATAAGAACTCGGTAAATTAAAATAATATTAATTAAGTTTAACCGCAAACTGTGAAACTGTCAAACCAATTGGTTGTGATTCATGCCGCAAAGCAAACTTTGCGACAATCAACCATCGCAGAAAAAGAACCCTCAATACTTCGATTAAAATTAAATTCACTCAGTTAACATGCTTTAAAAAAAAATGTATAACTTGACGATATCACCATTGCAATTTTAAAATCAATCGCAATTGTAGGTGTATTTATAATAATAAATTTAAAAAACTCTGATTAAACTATAGAGATTTTCAAAACCTTTGAATCTTCTCAGATTAGTAAATCTGTTGACGATAGTCGAAATATTCAAAATAATGAGAAATACAAATGCTTATCTCATTTCAAACCTTATTTAGTATTTGCAAGTGTATCTGTTGCTAGAAGTGTTTGATATAATTTATTGAATTTTATATTTATTGTAGGCAATGTTGTTCTTATTATTAGATGATTTTAGAATTAGCTAGATAAAGATGAGATAAATATGTAAATTCATCTTGTATGAGATTAAGATGATTTTGTTTTACATTTATCTGGATAAAAAATAAAATTACATGGCTGTTCACCTAACTTCCAGATAATATTATTTTTAAAATCACTTATGTAAACATTGTTATATAAAAAATGTAAATTATAAATAGAATATAAAAATATATTCATACTTTTATTTCTAATTAAAAAAAAAAAAATTTAGAAATAAAATAAAAATAGTAATTAGCTCTGTTAAACTTAATAATTGTAAACAAAGAAGAGCTATAAGAGCTATTAAACGTAATACAGTTGACAGTTGATATTAATAAAATTCATTTAAACCAAATAATAAATACATAAAAAATAAACATTTTGCGAACGTTTCGGCTGACATTTCAAGCCTTCTTCAGCGCAATAAAAATATTTTAATTAGAAATTGAATTGTAATATTAAATATTAAAGACGGTTATTAACAATGTCAAGATAATATATATATAAAATCAGCTTTAGATCTCGTTACATATGTTGCTGAACAAGTCATCGTGTGTGACAACCACCATTACTGATACATACTGACAATGAGTTCGAACGACCGTATCATGCAATCACTTATGAGTATAGACTACCTGATTTACTGGTCAAGGGAGATATCTTGATTAAATCTTCATGTTAAAATGTTGTTAAGCATTAACATATAGAGTGTTGCGAAAGAAAATTCAAATACCTTCCAAAAAACATAGGCTTTCTAAACCAATCGCAAATACTTTTATTATTTTTTGATAGTAATTTGATGTCCAAGAAACTCAAACTATGGTTTTTTCTCTTACAATTGTGAATTGTATACGTGGGAATTGTAACGTTTGGTGGGTTGGACGTTTTGTTTTGTCATCACTAAAAACATTTAAAAAGATGTCGGATCTGATACTTGAAACTTCTATAAAATAATCACCATTTTGTTTGAGTCAGTGTGTAGTACATTTTACTTGGCAGATTATAATGAATAATCAGATATTGTTTACTGAGATCTCAATTTAATGCTTAACAACATTTCAACATGAAGATTTAATCAAGATACTACTCTCTTGACCAGTAAATTAGGAAGTCTATAGTCATAAGTGATTGCATGATACGGTCACTCGAACTCAGTATGTATCAGTAATGGTGGTTGTCAGACACGACTTGTTTAGCAACATATGTAACGAGATCTAAAGCTGACTTTATATATATATTATCTTGACATTGTTAATAACCGTCTTTAATGTTTAATATTACAATTCAATTTTTAATTAAAATATTTTTATTGCACTAAAGAAGGCTTGAAATGTCAGCCGAAACGTTCGCAAAATGTTTATTTCTTATGTATTTATTATTTATTGTTTAAATAAATTTTATTAATATCAACTGTCAACTGTATTAAGTTTAATAGCTCTTATAGCTCTTCTTTGTTTACAATTATTAAGTTTAACAGAGCTAATTACTATTTTTATTTTATTTCTAAATTTTTATCGCTTATTGCTTAAGTTCTAGTAATTAGTTATTTTTATGCTGTGACTCTAAATTAAATTATCTGAATAATTTAGTACAAGATAAGATAGCGCCAAAAATTCATCTAACTGATCATCTATGAAGTTTTATTTAAATAACAAACACTGATTGTAGGATCCGCAACCACCAGAACCTTGGTTCGGTGACAGAGACGCTTCGTTTTACAGAAACGTCTCTCTTCAGAACATATTCTGGAACTATACTATTGGGAACACACACAGGGAGGTAGTCATTGGCAACGAAGACTGTCTCTATTTGAACGTGTATACCAAAGACATGATGCCTTTTAAAAAACGCGCTGTGATGGTGTGGATACATGGTGGAGGCTTTTTTGTGGGGGACGGCACCTTGCTCATTGACGGTCCCGAATATATCATAAGGAAGGATGTAGTACTCGTTACCCTGAATTACAGATTAGGTGTTCTAGGTATATTATTAATTGGCTCGAAATCATTTTATATTACTTAGTTGCGTTTGATGATTCATTTTTTTTTAACTAAAGATATACACACGCATTCCACTCTCCACAATTCAAATAATTTACGTATATGTACGATTCTTTTTAGATATTAATTTCAAAACAATAACCAATTTTCATAACTTATAACGTTTCAAAAATTTTAACGTTTTATAACTTCTTTCATAAATTTTGTTTTTTTTTAACAATTGTCGAATTACAAGTAATTAAAACATTTCGTGAAATCAATTTATTTTATCGTTGAAAGTTATATATATTTATATAACTATTATAAATAAATAAAGAATATTAAATAATCGACCAAACTTAAATAATTGACCATGCGGTTAAATTATTTTTAACATTTTTTATTTGATAAGGACCACAACTACATAGTCGAAACGTCGTAGAACTTAATAAATTTTAATTTGTGTTAGTTTGATCGACTATTCCATATTCCTTATTTTACTGACTAGCAAATGCTAATATTTAACACTCGATTATATAAATAAACATTACTATACATATTAACGACATTAATACAATAGGAAAAAGCTTTTACACGATCAAATATGGATGACTAAGAAAAATTATTGTATTTAAATATAAAATTTACAAAATTCGTGCAAGATGTTTCGTCACTTGTTTGTGACTTCTCAATCGCAAAGTTCAATACAATTACATATAATAACGGTCTAAAGATTTCATCTTAAAGCTATAATTGTCTTGTTAGCATTATAAAATATACTAATATGTCCATGTTCTTCGTATTAATTTCGGTGCTCAGAAATAATTAATGTTTGATCTATATTAACAATAGCGTACAATTAAACTTTTATACAAAATTTAATAGATATAAATAATATTAGTTAAATTGCAAACACTTACATATTTTTATTTTTCGTCTCGATCTCCATTATCGTGTTATTCTTTATCGACTTTTAAGCTGAATATATCCAAAATTTCTCTCAAGAGCTTTATATATTATTTAGAAAAAGATGAAATTTATTTATATTTTAAATAATAATCCTTAAGGTTGCCAATAATAATTAATAAAAAACCACTCCTCAATGTTTAAAGTCGACCAGACTGGCAATAATTTATTATAAATAATTATTTGAAATACAACAACGTTTCGGCTGTCATTGCAGCCCTTTTCAAGTACATCAAATTTAAAACAGTAAATCAACTTCTATGCAAACTACCGACAATGTTAACGCTTAATATGTGCTTACTTCTGTCAGTCTTGCATTGTTCATCAAAACAAGCGTTAACATTGTCGGTAGTTTGCATAGAAGTTGATT
Source organism: Nylanderia fulva (assembly GCF_048542155.1). Taxonomy (NCBI): domain Eukaryota; kingdom Metazoa; phylum Arthropoda; class Insecta; order Hymenoptera; family Formicidae; genus Nylanderia; species Nylanderia fulva. Next base: position 144,486 of record NW_028189485.1, on the reverse strand, counting down.
TACTGTTTTAAATTTGATGTACTTGAAAAGGGCTGCAATGACAGCCGAAACGTTGTTGTATTTCAAATAATTATTTATAATAAATTATTGCCAGTCTGGTCGACTTTAAACATTGAGGAGTGGTTTTTTATTTATATTTTGTCTAAAATCTGGAAATATGCCTTGTCCAATATATCAATATCATCTATAAGGTTCAAACTGTTTTTTTGTTGTTTAATATGTATTGTTTCTGATATTAATCTTTTGTAATAATTGCTTTCACAATCTAAAATTCTAACATCATTCCAATCCATATTATGATTCATGTCAATAATATGTCTAGAAACTACGCTCAAATTCGACTCTTTTATATTTTTTTTATTTTCATTAACTCTTGTATTAAGTTTACGTTTAGATTGACCGATATATGAAACGTCGCAATCCTTACACATTATTTTATAAATAATGTCGTTTTTTGAAATGTGATTAGTGGAATCTTTATGCAGTTTGATAAACCTATCCAATCTATTAAGACAAACATACACAGGTGTATAATCTGTATTTTTGAATGATTTTTTAATGTGTTGAGAGAAACACTTTACATATAAGAAACCTATGAATCTTCTCTGTGACTCTTGTGTCAAATTAGGATGTGTATTATAGTTGCAATTATTGGATATATTATATACAATTTTTTTGATCCTTATATTGATATGTTTGAATATAAATTCCAATGGATACCCATTATTTAACAATAGTTCAATACAAATTGTTATGTTTTTATTATAATAAATGGGATCCGACAAAAGTAATGCTCTATCTATTAAACTGAAAATTGTGCCTATTTTATGATGGGTTGGATGGTTTGAATAAAAAGAGAGGTATCTACCTGAGAACGTGTTTTTGTGATACCAGTTGGTGATAATTCGATTGTTACTTCTGATTAGTTTTAAATCTAAAAAACTGATACTATTATTTTTTTCCATTTCTATGGTAAATTTAATTTTATTATTCCATAATGTGGTTGATTATTCCATAATGTGGTTGATTATTCCATAATTGAGTCGAAAAAATTTTGTATTGCTATTATTTCGCTGTGTTTAGCCGCGCATATAATGTCATTTACATATCTATGGTAAAACAGTATATTATTCTTGATTTTATGTAAAACTTTATTTTCAATGTCTTGAAGACCTATATCAGATATTATTGGGGACAACGGTGAACCCGTGGGTTCATATTAACGACATGTTTCTTTCAACCTTTCTGTTTAGGTTTTCTCAATTTTTATAAGGAAATGGCGACGGGAAATCAGGGATTAAAAGATGTAGTTATGGCGCTAACATGGGTTCAAAGAAATATATTGCATTTCGGTGGAGATCCCGATAACGTCACAATTTTTGGTCAAAATGCGGGTGCAGTGATGGTTCACTATCTGACTATTTCACCGTTAGCTAAAGGTACGAATCAAAAGGACATAATATTAATATGCATATATTAAGAATATTTAAGAACACATTTTATACAAAAGAAAATTTTTTTTATAGCTTTGCTATAACAAAAAATTTTTAATTAAAAGATTTTTTTTATTTTAACTTAAACCTCGATTACAAACTATATAATATCCACGTTTTAAAACGTCGTAGAAAATTACTTGGAAGATAAATGATAATATCCTTTAATAAAGAAAAATTAATTCTAAATTGAGAATTGAAAATTAAAGATATGCTGATTAATTTAATGTGTTATTTTGAGTCAAAGAGGAAAAAAACAAAGGTCTCATGATAAAATCATATAAAACTTCTTCGAGTGCTAATTATATTATGTGCAAATGTGTGCTTAACAGGTTTATTTCATAAAGCAATATGTCAAAGTGGCGCCGCGACTGTGCCTTGGGCTTTCACTGAACGAGACGAAGCTATTAATAACGGTATAATGTTAGCCCAGAAACTTGGTAATGCGACTTCAGATTCGGAAATCGCCTTGCAATTTCTAAAAAACATAGACGGAAGAAAATTGACAGAAATAAAGGTCTTTTTGACACGCTGTTATGATTATTGCAATAATAACATTCGATGAATGACAATAAATTATTTTTTTACATTGATAATATGTTCTTGCAGGTTGACTTATTGTTAGATGGTATATATAAATTTACGCCGACCGTGGATTCCGAGTCATCGAATCCTTTTTTACCAGAAAATCCATTACAATTATTACGTAATGGAATTACAGTACCAATCATATTCGGATATAATAGCCAGGAAGGCAATTACTTCATAAATTCCTTGTCTTTCCGTAAGTATATATATTTGCTTTTGTTTTTCATTATTACATATTATTATTAGTATATCATGAGTCATTGTTACATGTAAAATTTTCCTAGAAAAGCGATTTCCAATATTTTAAAAATATTGTGATGTACAAACAATGTTATAATTAATCAATATTAATAAGTTTTAGGATTTCATCAATATGTAACCTTTAAATGTACAAAGAATAATTAATTATTTATTTAATAAAATTGTTTTGTTTTAAAGTAATAAAGTTACATATTTATTTAAAATGCATAAATAAAAAGTTGTTATAGAAGTTAAAAAATAAAATTAAAACTAAAATCAATAACATTAAATTAAATTAATATTAAAATCGTTATTAAAATCGTTTCAGGGGTAGACGAGGAGATTTTAAAGGAAATTAATTCTGATTTCGAGAAAGCCATATATCCTAGAATTTTGCGTCAATTACCACAACTAGGGATCACGGTACCGGAATTACGATCACTGTATTTTGGTAATGGAACAGTGTCAAAGGAAACTATAATGGATCTTTTTGATTTTATCGGCGATCAGTATATCTATAGAGGCATTATGCAAGCAATTGATACTCAAATGAATTCTGATGTAAACCAGTCGACCTACTTGTACAGATTTTCGTACGATAGTGAAACCTCCCCTTTGAAGAATCTATTGCTTGCAACTCAGCTTCCAGGTATTGCGTTGTTAATTAAAGTAGAACTATGTAAAAATTAAATTAATATTATAGTTAGAAAAGAAGTGAACGTGAAATTAAATGTCTTTAAATTTCTATATATGATTGAAGAAAAACTTACAGTTCTGAAGAAATTTGATTAAGAAAAATTTAGAGAACTTTTAAATATAAACTTCATATTGCTCTTGTAATGTATGGAAAAATTATCTTTGAGATTAATTTACATAACTATATTTTGTAGGTACATCTCACTTTGAGGAACTGGGTTATTTATTTTATCCTCATGTAATAGGTCTACGACACTATGTGAGACCATTTGCACATGGTACGCCGGATTATAAAATAATGGAGTACTTAACACAGATGTGGACAGATTTTGCTAAAACGGGGTATCATAGACTTGACATTTCTAATGCATATTTATTGTGACATCGTACAATTGCGTAATAATAATCAATTACACATTTATTGCAGAAATCCAACATCTTCAGCTAATTTTACATGGACTCCAATAAAAAATGGTACAAAGTATGATTATTTAGAAATTGATAATGAACCTCATATGGAGATTCTTATTAAAGAATACCAACGATCGAATTGGGAGATCAGAGTTCAATTATTAAAAGAGTTTTCCAAATTGGAACAATTTCCTGGTGCAGAACCATTCGTTAACCACACGAATCTTAAAACAGACTTATAGTTTGAAATAAAATATGAAGAAATTTAACTAAAACTATTGAATAGCTCTGAAGAAAACTTTGTGGTGCAAAAAGCTGACAAACTAACAAAAAACTGACTGTGAGAAACAATGTGACGTAACAATGGTGACCAAAGCTAAACCGTTTTCCCAGTTTGGAATCCTCCTTTTTTTTAAACACATTATCTGCTCATTGGATATAAATATGTACATATATATTTGTATACTGTATATAGTATACATATATGTTTACTGTATGCAGTATTTAGAAAAATAATATGTATACAATATATATACATATTATTTATTTAAATGTTTTTTATTTTTAATTTTTTTAAAGTAATCCCAAGAAATATTTTACAATTCTTGATCAGAGATTTATTAAACACCAGACGTATAAAAAATATATTCTTTTAAAAATAAAATTTCTTTTTTTCTCTCCATGTATCTTTATTTAAATACATTTTCACATTTTCAATTTTTGAAAAAAAAGAACTAATGTCCCGAAATATGATAACTAGGTTGCTACAATACTGTTATCGATTTATGCGATACACTGATTCATAATTCCAATGAGAAAATTTTTGAGATAAGAAAAAAGATATAAATCTTATTTATATTTTTTGTCTATCCGCTATCTCCTTGTGGCTTAGACGAAATTATAAAAGATAATCAAGAAATACAAAATCGATGTTTGCACGTTACATATATGATAAGTCTCAAATTATTATCAATAACATTATCGACTATATTCGTAATGAGAGTCTTTGAGAAATGGCGAATCATCATTCCTCGCGAATTCAACTCGTTTTATAATCTTATGCTTCCAAGTTTCAATTGCGTGAGCGTAAATATGGTTGCATTAATCCCGACGGAGTCACGTTGACAGTCACGTTGCGTGGATCTCGGCCAGGTTATTAGCACCGATTCTGGTGTTATTCGTTCAGTGTCCGTTATGAACAGCAACCGTGTGGCCGTGAACGTGCGCAAGAGCCAATTAATTGGTATCGGTATCGTCGAGGAAAATGTTCACGACGACTATTGCATCGCCTTCCGAGGAATACCGTACGTGAAACCGCCGGTCGGTAAACTAAGATTCAAGGTGAATGCCTTCTTACGTGTCTTGTTATCTTTGTTGGCGAATTTGAAACTCAAGTTTGCCTTTCTATCCAGAATTGGGAATTGAAGAATCTCGGTTATACAGAAATTGCAGTTGAAGACAAGCAACGGAATTTTTTTCAAATGTTTTTTAATTGTTAGATAATCCCATATAATTGCAAACAATTTTGAAAGTAACGATATCAATCACCACTGAATAATTTGCAAAAACTTATAGAAGAGTTTTTGAAAGTTAGAAAAAATAGAATTCTTATTGTAAATTAATTTTTAAATTACAGCAATGATAATCTCAGATGTAATCTTGAATAATTTCTCTTTGTATAATTTATTTTTAATGTGAATTAAGCTTATTCTCTTTTCTATGTAAGATTTGTGTAACTAAAGCACGTAAAAAATACGAACATAGAAAACAAATCAATCAATCACAATCGAGCATTTTTGCTCGAGTGCATCTAATCGACTCGTTTATTGTTTCAATACTATTATGCATACTCTTTAGATTTTTTACGATGACCCTGATTAACCTTGAAAAATATATGCTGTGCAGCGAAAAAAATATCTATAAATATTTTAATACTGTTCGTAGAATTTTTCTAATTCGAATATTTGGAAACGTTCTATGTGTCAGTGAAAACTTATCATAAATGAGAAACTTCTAATGTGAATTATACATCATTTAAGTGCTGACATGTTTTTTACATATAATCATCGTCCGCGCGTTCTTCACAAAGGTGGACTTTGCTTACTGATAATGGAAAGAATTAATGTTCTTCAATTTCTTTAATGAAAAGACCTGTTTTATACGAATTCCGAAGATATGTGTGTCGATTTCTATTACTACTTTTATATATGTATGCCAATGTTCTCCAAATATTCTCTCGTCATGTTTCTTACGCAAAATAAACATACCGCATCTGTAACACTGGTCAACAAAAAAATTAACCAGAAGATTAGTCGTTTCTTATAGATTTTTGAATGCTGAATACGAATCTGATTTCCAAATTTTATTCCATTACGTCATAACTTTGAGAAATGTTTAATTAAAGTACCAAAAAAGTTTTTTCACTTTGTTATATTATAGCTACAATATATGAGATACGTGCTACAGAGAAATTTTATTGCAATCTAAATAAAGTATATTGTTATGATTTTCAACCCTCAAAAGGAATTTTTGATGTCGGTTATGGTCAATAAGATATCCTTGGTTAAATAAGATGACTTAGGTCATTGACGATTTATTAAATAAATTTCAATTTTGTTTATTTAATCTTAAAAGTTTTTTAGATCACTGAATACGAAGTCCGGTGTCAAAATTGTAGGATTCAAAACGGTAGACTCAATATTTATATTTCTATTATTTATATTAAAAAAACATTTTTAAATTTTGACATCTTTTATTTGAATATTATTTCAAATTTGACAATTTTTGACATTCAATTATACATATTCAATGACCTAAAAAATCCTTAAAAGTTATTTACTAAATCGTCAATGGCCTAATTGTAGATCACAGCTAACTTCCGCAACACAGTTCATATTTAATTTGATTTTATCATATTTTATTTGGATTACAATAAAACTTCTCCAGTACGTCACATATTTTAGTTATAATATGACAAAGTTCGTAAAAACAATTTTCTTGTGCAATTTTAATTAAAAAATTTTCAAAATTGTGACGTGAAGAAGCAATTTGGAAATTGGATTTGCATTCAGCATCCAAAAAACGATAAGAAATGACTAATCTTGTTCAGATGTTCAAAAAGAAGTAATTTTTTTGTTGAATCATCAGAAGCGATTTGTACGATATGTATTTAGGATCCGGCCCCACCGGACTATGGTCCGACAGCAGTGATGCTTCGAAACACGGAAACGTCGACGCTCAGGTGGATGTTATCACGCGCGAATTGATCGGCACCAAGGATTACCTCTACTTAAACGTGTACACCATAGACGTCGAATCACGGAGAAAACGTCCGTTCATTATGGTCTTATCATCTGGATATCATTATATGAATTATCATCTTGATTAAAATTCGGATTCTATGAAATAAATGCAATTTTAATATTATTACTGATATATGGTATATGAAGTTTTTTGTTTTATCTTATCTTACTTAAAATATTAAACATATTCACATAGAATTGTATTGAAAAATAAATAGTTTGTATTTATGTATATTTATTAATACATATATAATAAAAATATAAGCTTTAATAATGTTAGATAATTATTAAAGATATTATATAAATTAGCATATGTTTATTATATGCATCTCTTTTTTAAAGAGTTGAGAATTCGATCTTTGCAATTAAAATTGATATATAAAATTTACGCGTGTATTATCAAATATAGTTAATTATATGTTCAATTAAATTAAATATTTAATTTTTTAAATAAAATTCTATTTAATGATATCAAGAAAAGTTATTTACCAAAAATATTTATTACAAATAAAACTTGGAAAAATTGATTGATTTGATTAAATTTGATAAAGAGATATAACTTTTAATACATAAATTCAACATTTATAACAATAAAAAGTGATCAATTAAACAATAATTAAATTATCTTAAATACACTTTTTGACATTAGTTACAAATACAATATGCAATAAAGATTTCCGTTAAAAAATTCTATTGGGGAAATTGGGGGAATGGAGTGAATGGGAGAATGGGAGGAATGGGGGAATGAGGAATTCTTCATTCCCCCAATTCTCCTAGTCCCCCTCTTTTTAAAATGGTTTTTACAAAATAATGCAAAGTTGAAATAATTTAATATATCTTGTAACCAAGTAATTGTTTATTGTTTAAAACATTTTTTTTGTAAATACTTTATTACAAAATATTTGTCTGTCCCGGAACTTGTCACATCTTGTAATTAATATAATTCTATAAAAATTTAAAACTTAATGCACTAACTCACAAATGTTTTTGGGATTATTATTTATTTCTATTATTGATCCATTTGAAGTTGTCTTCCAAATTTAATGAATAGATGAAGCTAATATCACATACATCAGTATAACGCCAAATGCTTATATAATAAATAAATAAATATATTATATAAACGCTACCGTTAAAAAGTTTAAGACCGAAGTAATAGATAAAGATCACTCTTCTCTTGCAAGACATAGCACGGCAAATACTTGCTCCAGTGATTGTAATAGTCAAGATTAATATTCAAAATATACTTTGTTAATTGAGAAGAAAGTGCAAAAATATTGTACGATACTCACGCCTCCTTATACCATATACAACAATTATATTCTTATAATTATCCCATTTTCTGTCTGAATTTTCAGTTAGTAAAACACGAATATAAACTAAGTAAACAAGTTTGATTAATAAATTATTAAACAATAACAGGAAATAATTTTTAGATTTAACATTTTATTTATCTTTTTTGAATTGCACATTTGTATGTACGCATTTTTATGATGTACAAGTCAGAATAGAAAATTTATTGTATAGAAAAAAAACAGCAGTGCGACAGTCAATTTTAACAGTAAAATTTTATGACTGATAAAATATTATTGCTTTCTATCTCTTTTTAATTACTTGGTTGAACTTGTATATGTACGATAAGCACAATAAATTCAAATGTTTATCACTTTATCAAAAATATTTTAAATAGACAAATCTGCTATAACATAAATATTTTGTATTTTACTCGCATTATGTATAAATTCCTAAATATCAACTTTGTTAAGTAATCTTGTACTTGAAAATGTTACAATTGTCGATTTATAATTCAAATACCTATAGTCTTAAATTTAAGAATGTATAATATATTTATATAAATATGTATCTGTGAATCTGGAAAATATTTAAATATCTCTCGAGTTTTCTCGTATATAATCATAAGATAAATAAGATAAGTATAGTAGTAATAATTTGGATCTCTGTTAATTAAATAACGCACGTAATTTTTAAAGAAAATTTTTGTATACTATTTATTATTCCATATTTTTTACTAATTTAATTTTATATGTAAATCTAGATTAACAAATCATCAAGTTAAAGGTGTTTATAGCATGGACGCAGGTTTCAAACAAAATACTAAAGATAATGCATTATCATGGACATAAACAATTATTTACGACATTGACAATTAACAGCAGTTTTGTTTTAATGACTTACATCGTATTCAGGTTGATTGATAAAATAAGACAACATTGACATCGTTGACAAATTTATCGCTTTATCTTTATAATATATAATGTAAATAATCTTATAATTATACCAAATTAACTAAATACAAACTTATATATTTTCTTTAAAATTTTTAAAATTATTTCTTAATTAAGCATCGATAACATTAATCAATGTCTTTATCTAGATATCTGTCATTCTTTTATTGTATTTTATATAACACATATCTTATAATTATAATTATATATTCAAATATACAAATATAATATGTTTAAGATGATATTATAATCTCTTGCTAAAAAAGACATGCAAAATCGATAATCGCAAAAATGATGCTGCTCTTCCGCGATACTGTGAAGGTTAATAGTTTGACAGTTATTGTAAAATAAAAAAATAAAATAATTTCAATAACGCGCGCGAAGGGCGCGCTAGTGGTGTCTGGTATACATAATAAAAATTCAAAAATTTAATAATTAGATCAAAAATTTAAATTATATACATAATTAAAATTCGGCAATATATATATAAATTATTTCGTTTAATCTAACCCAATATAATTACGCACGCAAAGAGAAATTATATTATACTTTGATCATAAAATCTCTAAAATTTCTTGCGACACATGCATGCAAAAATTATTATTGCAATTAATGCATAAAACATAAATATATACTCTCTAACAGAAAATACGAATAAAGAAATAAAATTTTCTACAAGAATCTTTGTGATCAAATATCTACGCTTTCATTAGACTCGCGCGAGACTACATATCCTACACATCCATTACACTGCGCGACTCGCGCGAGACTGATTCTAGATTCTAGTTCGAGGTATCGCGAGCCTGAGCCCGAGGTCACGTGACCACTGGTCATGTGACCATCGGTCCCACGCTTGTTATACCGCGCCCGAGAATCAATGTCGCGCGAACGCGAGCATAAGAGACGTATGGGATGTATCAGAGAGAATTAATCTGATAGAAAAAATAGAAAAAAAACAGACTGTGTAGAAAATTATATTTTTTATTTTTTGTTACTAATTCATATATTAAATTTTTATGAATCACATAATTAATAAATATATTTTTATGCATGCATGATAAATTTTAAGATTTGGGGATAAATTTTTTTACATAAATCTATCATTTAAGAAGAGTTGGTATTGAATTTGGCGATGATCCGTGAAAGTTTATTTTTTATAAAATTTAAAATTTTTAAGAAATATGCATTTTTATTTTTCGCAAATTTTAAAATATTGAGCACATTTTTTTACATAAATAAAGTATAATTAAAAAGGATATTTTATGTAGAATGATTTAACATGGATCGGTGAATTATACAAATTTTGAATTTTGAAAAAAATAGATTTTCAAATTTTACGAAATAAATATAGGAAAGTGAGTACATACGCACACACATACACATACATCTAACTTTTTAACAATTGTTAATTTATGTAAAAAAAGTGAAAATTTGAACTTTATTATAAAATTATCAATTTTTCAAAAAATGTTTTCTTAATAAATTAAATTTTAAAAAATACCAAACATTTAAAAAAATACATTTTATGATTATACATTTTTTAACTTATCTAGAGCTTATTCTTTCCGTAATTAAGATAATTAAAAAAAATTTAAATAAAAAAGTTGTGCAAATTGAAATTTGCACATTGCTTCAATTATAGTTTCCTCATACAGGAAGCTTAACTCGCACATTGATTGATCAAAATTTAATTTTACTTATTAAAAGATTCTTCTATGAGGAAGCAATAATTGAAAGAGAATAATAACTTTGCTTTCTCATAGAGGAATCTTAGTTTTAGGAATCGAGTTGTTTTTATTTACTGTTTAGTAGTTAATTATGGATAGAATAAGATTGATAGGGTTTTTGTGTTTGCTGTCATTTTACGGTAGTCTGTATAAGAATGTGTACCTCAAACCAAACGAGCCTGTGGAAAAAATATTTCGATCTAGAAGGAACGACGAGTTCAATTCCGATTTAATTCTCAGCACTGTAAGTATGTACACACTTTTAACTAATTAAAATGAGGATTAAAGTTTGCATTATTCCAGTTAGCTGAATTTCTTCAACGCTGTCACAAATTGATTATAAAACGCGATTTTATACATGGCGTCACTTAATTCACGTCTATTAATTGAGCTTTAACCTGTGTACTTAGTGGGCGCAAATTAAGGGACACTGTGTATATCATGCTTGTCGCTTTTATTGTTTATAATCGTGATAGAAATATCCCAAAATTGTATATATATCATCGTTAAGTATATATTATCGTTTCTTAGAACTATTTTGTTTAATTAATAGTATTGTTTAAAATTTGTTGCTATTTAATTATTCTCCTTGTTTTAAAATACGTATTAATGTATATAATAAAAAATTAATATTAATGTATAATCGTGGCATGTAAACACTAAACAAACACAGTGTCTTACGACTTTTGTATAAATTATTTTTTTTCGAAACTATTATAGTAGCGTAGTTTTTGTCAAATTAAGGGGTTTCAGTATTTGTTGTACATCTTGTGTATATAGTTGTTTATATGTATATGCAAACGTAAGAAGCAGTTTTGCAATTATATACGATTAAATTCAAATTTGCATATATATCATAAATATATAATACATAAATAAGAATACGTGTGTTATCTTTTTTACAGCAGTTGAATCCTTTCATTACGTTGTGCATAAAATTATTGAAATAAGATTATTATAAAATGAATGCTTTACTAATAGATATATCAGATATTTTTAATTTTTAACACGCGTCATATAATAACAATTAAGATAAACTTGATATAGAATTGAAGTATAAAAAATATCTGATAAACTATACACTTCTTGACCCTATTCTTTTAATTTTTTAGGCAGAATATTATCGAGGAATCGATTTTAAAAATATATTACAAAATACTGTGGTTCTATTTTCAAAATTCAAGATTATTTTACCTAGCCTTGGCAATACCATCCAAAGCTAAAATAATGAGATCAATACATAAATCTTTCAAACTACAATTTTCATCTGAAACATTTTTTTACAAAACTTTTTTCAAGATGTTTCGGGGTCTCGATCTTTGTGAATGATAAATTGAACACTGCACGTATACAATACGGGACGTTCCACGTTAAGTGGGACAGGCGTCTGGGCAAAATTTGTGAAGTCAGAACAAGACGTTTGAGAGCTTTAAATTTTCGTTATTTTATGTTATTTAAGAAAAAACGTGGCCTCTTTTAAAAAATTTAAATTAGTTACTTTAATATGACGGCTGGAATACATAATAAACTTACTGAAAACATTTAATTTATCGATCAGATGGTCCAATACGTATTCGATTTTAATGAAACTAGGTATCTGAGGGGTTTTCAGGTCGCTTATGAAAAATTTTTAGTCAGAATTTAAAAAAGAATCTTTTTAATTTTTCTAAATTATAAGGAAAACATAAAGAGCCATACGCGGATGTTTTCTATGTACATTTACAACAAAACTAAATTTTTGTTGGAAACAAAGCGTGCGCAAAGCACGTATTATTCTCGGTGTACCAACCAAGACTTTAAAAATTGATATAATCTCTTACTTGAGATTTAATTTCAAAAACCCCTAATCCCCCTGCGGAAATAATTAAATAAATGCAAGAGAAAAATATAGATCCGAAAGTCGCTGAATCGGGAATCGAACCCGAGACCTTTCGTTTGGGGCGACTGCTCTTCCATCTGAGCTATTCAGACCTTTTTTAATTTTTTATTTTTATTTTTATCGTTATTCTACCCAGCAAACACAATGTATAAATGTTATATACTTAAGCATGTTACATGTAACGTATATGTTAGTTGTAATTTCCCACTCATAGAAGTAACATTTTTAATATTACATATATTACATTGTAGTTATATTGTCATTATATCCCAAGATAGTACTGACTTATCAATACATCAATGTGCTATTTGGTATATAATTACAATATAACTACAATGTAATATATGTTATATTAAAATGTTACATCTATGAGTGGGAAATTACAACTAACATGGATGTTACATGTAACGTACACGTTATATTACCTGTTATATTCCGTTTTATTATAGCAATGTAGCAATTATATATCGGTGTTTACTGGGTAGTATATTGAATAATGTGTTCAAAAAACTGAAATGATTGATTTTTAACACGCGTCATATAATAACAATTAAGATAAAAAATTGGAAGAAGATATTTCGGCGCATATTGACATTCTTTTAATTATTAAGTACTAGAATAACGATCAAAATGACCTTTCATAGTAAGATCACATATGATTCGTAGAAAGTGACTTTGAGAAATTAGAATAAAACATAATTTATTTAAAAATAAACAAATATTCAAAATATGCTACCTGAGCTAAAATGCAGGCATTGCAAAAATTATCAAGGAATACACACGATACATATTACATTAATAATGCGAATTTTATTTACATCAATAATCCTTCAAGGCATGCTTCCACTGATACATTATTTTTTTACAGCCTGTTTTACAGCTTGTTTTTACAGCCTGTTTTTCAACAAAGTAAAGCTAAGTTTTTATACTCGAAAATTGGTTTGCTGTTTATCATTTATATAGATTATTACATATGTTTTTTTCATTAGTATATATGTATGTTTCTATCTTTGAGAAGAATTTTAATATAATTCCGTTTTTTAAAGGAACAGAAATTTTAAAATATATATTTCTACTTTCATAGTAAGGTCACATGATTCGTAGAAAAGTGACCTTGAGAAATCAAAATAAAACATCATTTAATTAAAGTTAAATTTGATAAATAAATAATTAAAATATGCTCCCTGAGCTTGAATGCAAGCATTGTAAAGACGAATCAAGGAATCGTACACACGATACATTACATTTAGTCATGCAAATTTCATTTGCATCAATAATTTTTTAATGCACGCTTCCTTTAATACATTGTTTTCTTTTTTCTTTTACAATCTGTTTTTACAGCCTGTTTTCAATAAAGTTAATTTACAGTACGTGGATATCGATTATTTGCTGTTTATCATTTATATAGATTATTTGATAAGTTTTCCTATTTATTATATACGTGTAGTTTCTCTCTCTAGTAACATTTATTATAGTATATTTAATGATTAAGGATTTAGTAATTAAAAATAAATAAATAATAAAACGTGCATTTTAATTAAGAAATAATCAAAATTATTTCAATAACGATGATATATATAAGATAAAGATATGTGGACAACAATATACCGAGTGTCCCAAACCATTTGTACACCCCTTTTCTTTCAAAAACTAAGTATTTTAGGAAAAAACGTTTTAGACAAAAATTGTATGGTTTTGAGAGGAACATAAGATGGTGCCATTTATTTGACCTTGAAGAATTGTTTAAAGATCACGTAAAGGTCAACTTTAATTTCTTAAATAAAACTACCTATTTTTTATTACATATTTTATAGATTATTTCAACAGCTTTCTAAAACCCTGTAATAAAGTATTTTTTCATGGAGTACTCTTTGAGTTATAAAGATTTGAAGCTAACAATTTTTTGGCATAAAATGTAAAATATTTTGTAAAATATTTAATTTTCCATAATCATGCATTAATACTTTTCTGCAGAGTATAATAAGATTAATCAATTGGTGTACAAAAAACATATCCCAGTAAACACCGATATATAATTGTTACATTGCTATAATAAAACGGAATATAACAGGTAATATAACGTGTACGTTACATGTAACATCCATATTAGTTGTAATTTTTCACTGATAGATGTAACATTTTAATATAACATACATTACATTGTAGTTATATTGTAATTATATACCAAATAACACATTACAATATATATATATATATATATATATATATATATATACAGAATGTCTCATTTTAACTTTGATTATCATTATAATATTCCTTTCATTAACTTCTTTAAAGAAAGAATATGCATATAGACAGGACGATTCAAAAGTACGAGTGCACGAGTTTTGATAGATTGTTTGTGAGATCATTCTGAGTACAAAATATTATATGAATATAAATCCTATTCTTAACACGTAGGAAGTACAGAAGTTTTCAAAATTTTGTTTCTCTCATAATAAAATCACATGATTCTAAGAAAGTGATTTCGAGAAATTATAATAAAACGGGAAAATATGTATAAACATTATTTATTAAACAATTAATTTAATAAACAAATGTTTAAAATGTGCTTCCTGAGCTTGAATGCAGGCATTGCAAAGAAGAATCAAGGAATCGTATGTACACGATACATTACATATTAGTCATGAAAATTGCATTTGCATCAATAATTCTTTAATGCATGCTTCCACTGATACATTGTTTTTTTACAGCCTGTTTTTACCTATTTTTCAACAAATTAGGCTTTTTCATACTTTTTTTCATACTTGGATATTGGTTGGCTGTTTATCATTAATATATAAATTATTAGATAAATTTTTTTTATTATAATGCATTATATGCAGTTTCTCTCTCTAATAAAATTATAATATATTTAAAGTAGTTAAAAATAAATACATAATTACATGTGTATTATAATTATGAAATAATCATTAAAGTTATTTCAATAACGATGACATATGTAAAAGAAAGATATGGATAACAGTATTATGCTTTACAATTTCTTTCTAAAATAATTTTAATTGAGTTTTACACTTTACCTTGTAGGAATACAATAATTATTTCATAATTTCTGAAAATTATAATTATATGCTTAATTAGATATTAATGTTTATACGATTTTATTTTAGATTTTCTCATTATTCACTATCGATAAAATCTCCGGATTATTATGTATCTAGTATTACAGTACCGATTACAATATTTTATGCCAACTACGATTTGATGGTCGATCCTGTTGTGCGGAATACAGGTAATCCCGTTGTAAAAAACATTGATAAAAAGAAAATTATTAATTATAATAAAGATTGTTTTGTATAAAAAGTTAGTTTTACTAAATTGAGAAAGTAGTTTAAAAAAGTAAGGGTTATATAAAAGAAACTCGAATGAAAACTTAGAAAAATATTTTTTCAAGGATGAGAAAAGATTATATATAATTTACTACCGAACGTAATTGTGTGGCACAAAGTGCCGTGGACTAATTTTAATCACGTGGACTTTATATGAATCGAGAATGAGCCTACACTTCTGTACAAAAAAGTTTTTAAAATTATGAAAGGGAAATATTTAAACAATGTAACAGCGATATAACACGTTGATAATCTGAAATATATTGGTTAAATAAATAAATGAATAAATAATAAAAAAATAAATAAATAAATAAATATATATATATATATATATATATATATATATATATATATATACATATATATATACACATATATAAATACTATAATTCAATGATTCAAAATACTCAAAAATATCGTTTGCTAGATGTCCACGCCTTTCACATTATATTATTATCATTTTAACAATTTATAAATTTTTGATACATGTACAATATAGATTATATACATATTATATCTACATATAATATGTGAAAAAATCTACAAACGGTTGAATCAATATGTAGATGACTCGTGGTCGATAATACAGTGAATCATCTGTTCTTTACATCAATCTGTAATTTATTCTTTTTTCATTAGTGTAATATCACAAGTCATCAATGCAGCATTCATAAATAGTGGACAAAACGTTAATGCGCGCTCAGTTATCATTCATTTGACTAACTGGTTTTCTGCTTTTATTTGATAATATATATACCAGAAGACTCTCTCAAATTGTCCGTTTTCATTCACTGTTTAATGAATTCACTTATGGATGGAATAAAATTGATCGGATTTATGTGTTTGTTATTGTTTTACGTTTGTCTTGATAGGGATGCAACCACCGAGTCAAATGAGTCCAAGGAAAGCATAATTCGATCTAAATGGAACAACGCAGAAATCAATTCCGATTTAATTCTCAGCACTGTAAGTATAAACGTTTAACTAAACGAAATGCGTATTAAAGATTTCATTATTCCAGTTAAATTAATTTCTTCATCGCTGTGAAGAATTGATTAAAAACGCGATCTTTTTATACATATATGCCACTTAATTCGCGCCCGCTAATTGTTTAAGTCATATAAATATAATAGCATCATTCCTTATACCAAAAAATATTTTTTTCTACGCGATTTCTTTCTATATTACTTAATAAAGAAATAATTATTGAACAAATATACATTATATAAGACAAATATATTAAACACCCTGTATACCGTTCTTGCCACTTTTATTGTTCATAATCGAAATCGAAATTTCTCAAAATTGGATGTACATCAACTTTAAGTAAGTAGTCTTTAAAAATATTTTATAGACTTTTTATAGAACCATTTTATTTAATTTGTAATATCGTTTAAAGTTAATTGCTATTTAATGTGTATCTTTGTTTTAAAATACGTCATAATAAACATGTACAGATATGTTTCAAAATTTTACTACTTTCATGAGGTCACGCAATATCTAGAAAATGATCTTAAGAAATTAAAATAAAACAGGAAGAGACGTGTAAATATTATTTAATTAGAAATTAATTTGATAAACAAATGTTTAAAGTGTGCTACATGAGTTTAAATGCAGGCATTGCAAAGACAAATCAAAGAATCGTACACACGATACATTACATTAGAAATAATAAAATGAATAAATTTGATAAACATGCAACTTAACATAATTTGCCTCAATAATTCTTTAAGGCACGTTTTTACTGATACATTGTTTCTGTTACGGCCTGTTTTTACAGCCTGTTTTTCAACAGTTAAATTACCATACTTAGATATCGATTATTAGATAGGTTTTCTAATTATTATGCATTATATGCAGTTTCTCTCTCTACCCAGCAAACACAAAGTAACAATCACATAACATCAACGTTACAATTTTCCACTCAACAATATAACTGCAATATAACATGGCTTGTACGTAACAATTATATTATTGAATGGGAAATTGTAACATTGATGTTATGTAATTGTTACTTTGTGTTTGCTGGGTAATAACGTTTATTATAATATCTTAAAGGGGATGCTGGACTGACGGCCGAACTCCGATAAAGTAGCGCCACACATAACCGCACGTATTCGACATATACACATGCATACACACACATATGCGTGAAAATTTATTAATATATAACTTTTTTATTAGATTTGTAATCTCACTTCTAATTGTTATCCCTATTGCATGAGCTATATATCTTATGCACAGACAAACTGCAGAACTTTTTTTATTAAATAAGTATTGTTACGAACTGACACAAAAGAAGCCGATAAAAAAAACTGTAATTTTTCATTTTTATATGATTTATATATGGAATTATAGCTAACGCGGTCCGTTTTTGTAAGTATTTTAATCGTGGAAAAGGATTTATTAATCTGTATAATCAATAAAAAGATATCCCAAAATAATCAATATTCGCATACGGTCGGTAAAAATTAACATACCTGCAGCAACCCCTTAAAAGATTCAATATGAATAAAAATATTTTTGTGATTAATAAAATTATGAAATAATTATAAAAATTTATTCAATAACGATAATATACGTAAGAGAGAGATATGGACAACAATATATATAATCCTCTACAATTTCTTTGTAAAATAATTTTAATTGAGTTTTACACTCATCTTGCAAAAATATGGTTATTCTATAATTATATTTTGAATATTATAATTCTATGCTTAATTAGATATCATTAACGTTTATTTCATTTGTGATTATAGATTTTATAATTATTTATTATTATATTATTACCATATAACTATTCTTTATATTTATCACATATTGTATATGACCTTTCATATTTATATGTTGTTATTACAAAACGCTACATTAATATAAAAATAAACTATACTTCCATTTTATTCTTTCTCCTTTTAGCCAGAGATAATTAAAAAAACGGGTTATCCTTCGGAAACTCACGTTGTAACAACAAAAGATGGCTATATTTTGACATTACATCGTATCCCAGGTGAAAACGGCTCTCTACCTGTTTTACTAGTACACGGTGCTTTTAACACTGACATTGTTTGGATCACTCTTGGCAAAGGCAAAGCACTCGGTAAAACTTTTTAATTAATCATCGAAAGATTATACCAGCAGTGTCAATCAGATCACATTATTAAAAGGATGCCGACCGAGCAATTATTTATTTTTTTTTTTTTTAGACAAGAAATTCTTTTCATTGGCACTTTATACATACAAAATAAGACCAGCACCAACTTAAAATTCAATGAAGGAATATAAGTAAATGTTTAGATATCAATTTGTAAGCCTAGTAAAAGAGAATAGCTTATCAAGAATTTTCGTGCATATGTGAATGTGCACACACATTAGATAAACTATTCTCTTTTACTAGGTTGTCAAATTGATATCTAAATATTCACTTATATTCCTTTATCAATTCCAAGTTTGTGCTGCTCTTATTTTATATGTTTCTCTCTGGTATGTATAAACTGTCAATAAAAATAATTACTTGTCTAAAAAGAAATAATCGCTCGGACGATAAATACGGCAGCAGCTTCTTAATCTTATTTTTAATTAAAAAGTATCTAACAATAAGAGAAAAATATCGAATTTAAATAACAAAAAAAACATTTTAATGCACTTTTAATTGCAATTAATTTTTAGTTCAACTTATTTTAAAAAAGTTTTATAAAGAAAGTTAAATTTCTAAAATTTGTTACATGACAGGTGTAAGTATATATTTTTATATGCATATATTTTACATATTTATGTATTTTACGTATATGATTTTACTTTAGAAATTGTAATGAGTGAATTATAAATTAAATTACGGTTTTAATTTTGTTATAATAATGTTTCTACGAAAGAATATTACAAAAAATATCAAATATAAAAAAAAGATACAAATAATAATATGTTGCAAATGTTTTTAATTTTGTGTTCTAGCTTATCTATTAGCGGATCAGGGATACGATGTTTGGTTGGGCAATTTACGTGGTACTACTTATTCGAGAGAGCACATTTCCCTATCAACATCAGAATGGAAATATTGGGACTTTAGGTATTCTCATAAAATTAAAAAAATTTTTTTTTAAAGTAAATAGTTTTACTTTTTTTCTGAAGTTTTCGTAAATACAAATTTATTAAAATTGCAATGAAATTAAAAATTATCTTTTGCGGCAAACATCTCATATTCATTTATCAATATTCCAATACAGTGTTTTCCTAATTTTTTTATGTTTTTGTATAAATAATTATTCGTAATAAAATTTTGATAATTCTGTTATAAGTGTAGAAGGTCGACACGACCGTTGATCACGGTTACGGCTTGTGTGTGTCATGTGATTTTCGGCTGCCGACGGCGCGCGATCCGCGCCCGGCAGCAGGAGCGATGCGTGATTTCAGCACGGTCGTATACACAGGTCTGGCAACTCTCATGGTGGGGGTAAGGCTCTTAATGAATGTCAAAAGTTTCTTGAGTTAACCGCTAGCCGTATGGTACTGTGATCGCATAGTAAGAGTTCTTTTTTTTAAATGACTATATCATAACTCATATGTCATATATATCATATGTCATATCTGTTTAATTAAAATTTCATTAAAATGCCATCGGAATGTGTTGTGCCGAATTGTACAACAAATAAATATAAGTGCATAGAAAAATGGTCAACTTTTCAAGTGCCAAAAGATGAAAATCTTCGTGCAAAATGGACAGCATCAATTCCTGGAGTAGAGTGTTTGCGATTAAATCAACGCGTGTGTGAAAAACATTTTGAAAAACATTTTGTCATTAAAGAATTTGTAAAATACGATAATAGTGGAAAACTGATAGCTCAGGTAAAATTTTAAAAGATATTTGAACTAATTTATATCTTATAGATATAAGCTCTTTACTCAGCGATCACAGCGCTCTGCGGTTAGCGACCGATTTATGAACCACAAATCATGACATTAAGAGTCTTACCCCCACCATGAGAGTTGCCAGACCTGTGTATATAACCGTGGATTTCAGTCAGTCGAGATCCGCACCTGACTTCGTCAATATCGAGAAATAATATGTGTACGCGGCATGAATGAGCCGATCGACGAATACTTCGTGTATCTTAATATTGTTACAAAATACATTTTGTGATTCTCCTTTCTGGAACTCTCCGATCTGTTTTATTTTTATTCTACATATTAATTGTATAACATCCTACAAATTATTGGGGGCTCGTCCGGGATAGCAGTGAGACATTTGGAGACGTAGCCGGAAGATACATTAGAGAGAAAATTTGACGACGGAGTCAGGCAGTGCGAGGAATTTGAGAGCGAAACGCGCGCGTCAGGGTGCGAGAGACGGTGCGTGCTGCGACGTGGACGGCGGTTTTAGAGACGGTTCTTGTTGAGTAGAGTGTGGTGTAGAGTCGCCGTAATGAGAGATCCGAACAGATTCACCGTCGTTGCGTTGAAAGAGTTGTTGGCGGCGCGCGGACTGTCCATTGCGGGCACCAAAGCGGAATTGATCGCGCGGTTGATGGAGGACGATCCGTCGGGGGCGTGGATGAACGGACCGGACGAGTGTGGTGACGGCGGCGAGGATTCGCAGCAGCGAGAAGTGGCTGGTGTAGCGAGTGCACAACCGGCATCAAGTCGGCAGCAGCGAGAGACAGCTAGTGCGGCGAGTGCACAACCAGCATTGAGTCGGCAGCAACGAGAGGTCAAGCTGCATAAGAGGGAGAGAGAGTTGGCGGTAGCGCGTTTTGGAGCTGGAGGTAATGCGCAAAAAGATGCAAGCCGAGCAGACTATGAGGGACGAGCGACGGCAATCGACGCGTGTGGCCGCGGCGATCGAGCGGGAGCAAGTGCGGGCGATGGCGACGGTAGCGACGATATTCCGGCCCCGTTGGTTCAAACGCGAACGAATATAACGGCGATTGCAAATCTGCTGAGTGTTTTCGATGGTAAATCCAGCCATTATGAGACGTGGGAGAAGCAGATAAAGCAGCTTAGGTCGACGTACCGATTGGAGGACGATGTTGCGAAAATTCTCATCGGCATGCGACTAAAGGGAAGAGCGCACGAGTGGTTGCATTCCAGGGCGGAACACATCACGATGACATTCGACCATCTTCTGGATGAGTTAAGAGCTATGTTCTTTAGGCGGCAAAGCAAAGTGACAACGCGGAAAAAATTTGAGGAGCGAGTGTGGAAGAAGGGCGAAACGTTCCAGGAATATTTCCATGAAAAGATTATCTTGGGCAACTATGTGCCAATTGAGGAGGATGAAATGCTAGAGTACCTGATCGAGGGGATTCCAGACGAGAGACTAAAATATCAAGTACGCATCCAGCGATTTGCAGCGGCGGATGGACTATTGGAGGCATTCGAGAGGGTGACCCTCCGAGACCGAGGTATATCCAACGCATCAAGGTCAACGAGAACAGAGAAGCGAGTCAGCGACCAGGGAAAAAGTGAGCAAAGAGAAACCGCAAACGGTAGCGAGAATAGGAGGTTCGCGGGTAAAATCGCGTATTGTTTTAATTGTGGCGAACGTGATCATTTAGGCATAAATTGTCCGACTAAAGAGCAAGGCGCTAAGTGCTTTCAATACGAAGAGCGGGGGCATATCGCGTCGAGGTGCGTTAAGAGAACAAAAGCGGGTAAAGAGAGCTGCGCAATATCGGGGGCTTCGTATCGTAAATATCTTAAGAATGTTTTTCTTAACGATCGTAAGATAGAGGCATTGATCGATTCGGGAAGCGACTTTAGTTTGATCCGCGCGGACAAATACATCAAGCTCGGTTCTGCGTGTTTGCGATGTAGCAGGCTGTTATTCGATGGCGTAGGTTCAAATAATAACACAACATTGGGAAAATTCCAAGCCGAGCTCAGAGTTGAAGAGCATTCATATTCGGTTTGTATACATGTCGTGTCAGATACGATGCTTCGACACAAATTATTACTGGGAACGGATTTCTTAAATTTGACCGATGTTAATATCAGGGGCAGCGATATGACTATCCGTCCGTTGGCACAGATAACGCGCAAATAAGTGGTAGAGCGCGCGAGCGTCGAGTCGGAGGTGGCGAGCGATGTGGCAGGATACGAGAATATGCCGGAGATACTTAAGATAGATGTAATTCGCCACAAAACGTGCGAAGCGAGTCACGTAAATGTCTCGCATGTCGAGGACTCTCAGCGGAGAGAAGCGATAGAAAAATTAATAAATAATTACAAGCCAGACAGAACCGGTGAGGCTGAGGTAACAATGAAACTCGTGCTTAGGGATGAGGAGCCGGTGTATCAGTCGGCAAGACGCTTATCGACGTTCGAGAGAACAGTAGTTAACGCGCAAATCGATTGGTGGATTGCGGATGGAATCGTGCGACCATCTGTTTCTGATTATGCGAGTCCGGTGGTTTTAGTTCGAAAGAAAGACGATACGTTTAGACTGTGCGTAGATTATCGGCTAATAAATAAGAAGATCATTAAAGACAGATATCCGCTGACATTGATCAAAGACCAGCTGGATATGTTGCAGGGCGCGCGTGTTTTTAGTACGCTCGATCTGACGAACGGTTTCTTCCATGTGCGAGTGAACGAATCGAGTCGGAAGTATACGGCATTTATTGTGCCCAATGGCCATTACGAGTTCCTTTCGGTCTCTGTAATTCGCCGGCGATGTTCCAGAGATATGTGAATACAGTATTTAGAGATCCCATACGGGAAAGGATAGTTCTGGTAATGTTTGGTCTTGTGAGAGTGAGCGGAAGAGAGCGAGAGAGAGCGAGAGAGAACGAGAGAGGGTGAGAGAGAACAAATGAAGGCGTGGAAAAGCAAGAAAGAAAGGGTGAGAGGGGGGAGAGAGAGAGGGGGGAAAGAGTGAGAGAGAGTGAGAGAGAGCAAGAATTTATTTTTCGTTTGGTTGCTTAAAAGGTTAAGCAGCTGAGGAAAATGTCACTATACTAGGATGGGTGGCCGCGGATAAGATAAAGCAGCTGCGGACAAAATTACTTTGTCGGGATGGGTAACCGCGGACAAGTACGACGCCGTAGTTGGACAAAAAAGTGACACATTTTTTACCAAAAAATAACTAAAAAAATTCATATCTCCGCAACCAATAGAGCTATCAAGTTCGTTAAGGTCTCATTTTACTCGGAAAAAATCGCGCTTTTGATTGATGGTCACCTTTTGAAAAATATGTTCCCGTTCATAAAGTATTTCAAATTTTTGTTTTCAAGGTTACGAAAAACGTGTTACGTCCGGTAAAGGATACACAGTAGCGTCCCACGGATAATTTTTGCTATTGTTTCGATATTTTCGCTATCTTTTCGATATCTTTCGATATTTTTTTTTGTTTTTTTGTAAATTGTATTTTAATTTGACGAATAAAAGATATAACTTAGCGAGACGCTACCGCGTCTCCTTATATATATATATATATATATATATATATATATATATATATGTATATGTATATGTACGTGTATATATATTTAAATATTTTATTATGATGATATACTGTATTTTCTATCAGTTTCCACGAAATGGGCATCTATGATGTACCAGCGATGACTACATATATCACGAATATGAAATCACAACCATTGCACGCGTACATTGGTCATTCTATGGGCGCAGGAATTTTTTACATAATGGCAACAGAGCGTCCAAAAATTGCTAGAAAGGTGAAAATAATGATCAGTTTCGGACCAGGAGCTTTTGCAGATCATATGAAAAGTCCAATACGACTAATAATTTATTTGATAAATGAGATTCAGGTAATATAATATATGTGAATATTATTAAAAAATAATTCATATTGTAAATAACTGTTTAGAACACTATTTTTCTGTCAAAACAAACAAAAATATGATTTTATCTTTTATTTATATCTCTGATATATAATATCGCTTCTATACATTATATTAATTCAGTGGTTTTTAACCGGTGTTTCACGGAACATTAGTGTTCCGCAAACGTGTTACAAGTGTTGCTCGAAATTATGAAAGCACAGCATATCTATACATAGAAAAAACTACTATAATTTTTTTTTAATTTTATGAATATTGTTTTTTAAATTTAAATTTAAATTTTGTTACTGCTACATAATTTGTACTGTATAACTTTTAATAAAAAATATATTCATACATATTTTTGTTATTATCTTTATAATATTAATGATTTTGGTGTTCCGCAAATTTTTCCTATAATCAAAAGTGTTCTGTAACTTTAAAAAGGTCATTAAGAACCACTGTCTTCATTCATATAATAATATGCTAAGAAATTTATATTTTTTTATTCTTGAAAAATTCGACTAAAAATTTGAAGGAGTATAGATTTAAGAACAAATTATTATCATGAAATAAAGAAATTGTTAATTGCAGCCAATATTGCGATTATTGTTCCATGACGAATTAATCCCGCAAAGTGCTTATAACATACTAAAGATGTTAATTGGTTGCAACCTGAATTTTTATTTTGCGGAGGTGTGCGCCAATTTTCTCATATTTATTCCCAACGGTTACGACCCCGGGCAATTAAATTTAGTGAGTAATAATTCTTTCTGCAAATTATAATAATGAATTACAAAGGGATATACTAATATACAAATGCAAAACCACATATAAAATGACTAATAAAAATTAGGTGCTTATATTAAACACGACAAACTTGTCTCTATATTCTTCTCTAATTAACCCAGCAAACACCGATATATAATTGTTACATTGCTATAATAAAACGGAATATATCAGGTAATATAACGTGTATGTTACATGTAACATCCATGTTAGTTGTAATTTCCCACTCATAGATGTAACATTTTAATATAACATATATTACATTGTAGTTATATTGTAATTATATACCAAATAGCACATTGATGTATTGATAAGTCAGTGCTATCTTGGGATATAATGACAATATAACTATAATGTAATATATGTAATATTAAAAATGTTACATCTATGAGTGGGAAATTACAACTAACATATACGTTACATGTAACATGCTTGAGTATATAACATTTATATATTGTGTTTGCTGGGAATTTACACAAAAAACAATTTTATTGTTATTTATCTTTACTTGCTTTGTAATTCCTTTTTAAATGTTTTATATTAAGATAACTAGAGAGAGGAATTTAAAAATTATTTATTTGTTGTAAAAAATATTATAAAATTATATTTTAAAATTATATTATAAATTTGTAATATTTAATATTCGGGGAAAAAGGAGAGAAGGAGATTCAAATATTTATTATTTAATTATTAAATAATTATTTATTTTTATTTAATAATTTTCTTTATAATAATATTTAGGAAATGAAAATTTAAACAGATATAAAAAAATTAAATATATTTCTTTATATAATAAACATAAATGGTGTAACGGTTCACCTTTCCCGACGCCGCGGATCGGCTCGCCGGTTCCAGGATTCGGGAGGAAGGGGGAGATTCAGACTCGCTTATTCCTTATTAACAATACTTTGGTTTATTCAAAAAGAAACAAGTAAACAAAATGATTGTTGGCATAAAGCCTAAATAGAGAAACTTATTGACTACTCGGTATAAACGAAATGTTTGTTGGCATAAAGCCCTAAATAGAGAAACTTATTGACTACTCGGTATAAACGAAATGTTTGTTGGCATAAAGCCCTAAATAGAGAAACTTATTGACTACTCGGTATATACAAAATAAGGAGGCGTATAGCCTGTAGCGGTGTCCGGAAAAGATTTACAAATTACCCGGTATAATAGAGATACGGTGTACGGAGGCGTATAGCCTATGGCAGGAAGAAACCGGAAACCGGGAAACCCGGCGTAATGACGAGAAACCCGTCACCCGGTGTATAGCAGGAAGAGACCGGAAACCGGGAAACCCGGCGTAACAACGAGAAACCCGTTGCCCGGCGTGTAACAGGAAGAGACCGGAAACCGGGAAACCCGGCGTAACAACGAGAAACCCGTTGCCCGGCGTGTAACAGGAAGAGACCGGAAACCGGGAAACCCGGCGTAACAACGAGAAACCCGTTGCCCGGCGTGTAACAGGAAGAGACCGGAAACCGGGAAACCCGGCGTAACAACGAGAAACCCGTTGCCCGGCGTGTAACAGGAAGAGACCGGAAACCGGGAAACCCGGCGTAACAACGAGAAACCCGTTGCCCGGCGTGTAACAGGAAGAGACCGGAAACCGGGAAACCCGGCGTAACAACGAGAAACCCGTTGCCCGGCGTGTAACAGGAAGAGACCGGAAACCGGGAAACCCGGCGTAACAACGAGAAACCCGTTGCCCGGCGTGTAACAGGAAGAGACCGGAAACCGGGAAACCCGGCGTAACAACGAGAAACCCGTTGCCCGGCGTGTAACAGGAAGAGACCGGAAACCGGGAAACCCGGCGTAACAACGAGAAACCCGTTGCCCGGCGTGTAACAGGAAGAGACCGGAAACCGGGAAACCCGGCGTAACAACGAGAAACCCGTTGCCCGGCGTGTAACAGGAAGAGACCGGAAACCGGGAAACCCGGCGTAACAACGAGAAACCCGTTGCCCGGCGTGTAACAGGAAGAGACCGGAAACCGGGAAACCCGGCGTAACAACGAGAAACCCGTTGCCCGGCGTGTAACAGGAAGAGACCGGAAACCGGGAAACCCGGCGTAACAACGAGAAGCCCGTTGCCTGGCTAGGAGGTCTGGAGCAGGACTGGTGCCGGCTCATCCGTCGAGCCGGCTTATATACCCTGCCGGCGGTTCCCCCACTCTACCTCGAGGCTGTGGTGGGGGTAACGCCGGCGTCGTAGTGGGGCGCCTCTGGGGGGTTGTAGTGGGGCGCCCCTGGGGTAGGGTGACCCGTGTATCAGTTATGATTTTGCGCTTAGGGGCGCCTTAGGCGCCATAGCCTCAAGTGGCGGGCGGGTGATCGGCCCGCGAGGCGTTAGTAACGGCTACGCCGTTACAATGGAAAAAATGTACAGACAAGTTTGTCGCGCATAATATATGCGCCTTATTTTTATTATTCCTTTTCTAATCTTCTGTAAAATGTCGCGATCGAAGTATGATCCTTATACGTTTCAGGATCGTGCGATTACATTTCAGATCGGACTTTGTACTTTGTATATACATGTACATATATATACGTATGTATGTATGTATATGTGTATATATGTAGTACATATTTGTACTCTTTATTTAGACTCATCTGCCATTTATCGTGAGCCACTTACCCGCCGCCATCTCACTTAAGTCTGTAGTGCACTATGTTCAAGTAATCCAATCGGGTAAGATGCGTCAATATGACTACGGTCCAACGAAAAATCTCTTGATATATAAATCGGTGGAACCTCCAGAGTACAATCTATCGAGTATCACGCTACCGATGGCGATATACTACAGCAACGACGACTTGTTGGCAGATCCCATTGTAAGTAATGAAAAAATATTTATTTATTAATAAATAGTGTAGAAGTTTTTATAGTAGAGATTGTGACTTAACTTTGTATATATGTAGATAAAATTTCGTATCTTTGTAATCGGAAATACAAGAAATTTTTGCGCATAATAATTCAGAAAACGTTTCTTCAAGGATGTGAAGAGGTTATACAATTTACTACCCAACGTAATAGATATGTACGAAGTGCCGCGGCCCAGTTTTAATCACATGGGCTTTATGTGGGCTAAAGATGCGCCAAAGTTTTTGTACGAAAGAGTTTTGAAGATCATGAAAGAGAAGTATTCAAGCATTTTGTAACCACGATATGGTAATTAAATACATAGATGATTTAAATATTGCACACTAAACTCTAGTATTGAATAGAACTCAGATAGCACCATGTCTAAAATTGGTACATAAGATATTATTACGAAATCTTTATTAAGACATCTTTAAGAAATCATATGATATGATATCCTAAAGATATCTTAAAAGCATCTTAAAGATGTGTTATGCACCAATTTTGGACATGGTGCTATCTGAGAATTGATGTCATATATGTGTTAATTTCAATAAAATACACTTACTGCAATAAAATAATATTAATATTAATTAATTAAGAGTAATATTAAATAGGCAAAAGTATACTAAATCGTATCCTCTAAGGTAAATTTTAAACTGCTTTCAAAGATATAACGCAATTTTTTAGTTATTTGTAACTATATGTTTTTTCGTTAACAATCCTATCTATCTTAAATATTAACACAAATTTATCATTTATCTTTCAAGATTGTTTCTTTTAATCTTATTTTAGGTATATATTTGCATCTTTCGTGAGATGTGTCTTACATCTTACGATTGAATACTTTTATATATCTTATAGATTATTTTTTTAATATGACTTTTTATAATAGGTATTTTATAATAGATATTTATAAAAAATATTTCTCTCCAATTTTTTTTTTTTTTATTTAATTTATCCAAATATGCATATAAATAGAATAAATTTATATGCGTAAAAAATACATAATTTATAACAAGTTAAATATTACATATAAACTATATGTATAATATTATATAAATATTATTTAATAAATATATACCAGAAAGTTGCTCGCCCCTTTCATTTCATTGTTCATTTTAAACCTCACTATCCTTCTCCATCTACTTTTCCCCCATCCCTTTCTCAAATATTCCGGTAAATCCTCCTCCGTCCATTCTCCATACCATCTATTATATCTCGACTCTCTTCTCCCATCTTTCCTCCTTTTGCATTTCTCTGTCTTTCTGCTCCCATCCCTCGTATATTTCCTCTCCCCTCTCTCTTTTTTTCTCCATCTCCTTCCTTTCTATTTCCATTTCTTCAAAAAATGTTGCTCTCTCTTTCTCCCAAACCGTTCTCTCCCTTCTTTCTCTTACCCTCTCTTTCATATCCTCATAGCATTTCCTCGCTAAACTTCCTCCCATTCCTTCCTCTAATTTTTTCTCATACCCTACCGCTCTTCTTCCTGCCCTTATCCTAAATTTATCCTTTCCTATCTCTTCTCTTACCATATACCCCGGCGTACACCAATCCACTCCTAACGTCCACCTAATCCATCTTTCCTGCATTGCCTCTACTTCTCTCCTCTCCTTCCACCCCCATATTTCCCCCCCATATTCCAACACCGTTCCCACCAACCTTTCCATTAACCATACTTTTTTCATCCAGTCTCCTGCAAATCTTCTTTTCCCCATTTCCCACACCTGTCTTATCACCGCTTCTGCTTTCCTCACTCGGTCCTTTACTTGTGCCTCCTGTCCTTTGTAACTTATATCCTAAATACTTGAATTCTTTCATTTCCTCTAATTTTTTCCCTTTCCACCTCCACTCCATTTTCTTCATTCTTCCTCCTCCATTTCTAAACCTCATTACTTTTGTCTTATCCACATTTACCTCTAACCTTTTCTTGTCCATGTAATTTTCCATTTTCCCCAACATATGTATCATCCCTTCCTCATCCTCCGCCAACAGTACCATGTCATCTGCATATGCCAAGCAGTGCACATTTCCCTCCCAGCTTCACCCCTCCCCAACCTCCTTTTCTCAGCACTTCCTCTATATCTGCTATCAATAAATTAAACAAGTGTGGGCTCATTGGGCAACCTTGCCTCACACCCTTTGCCGTCCAAAAGTTTTCTCCCTCCTCCTTCCCCACTCTTACCTTGCTCCTCGTCTCTCTGTACACCTCCTCTATCCTACTTCTTAATCCTTCTCTTATCCCTCTATTTCTCATTGCCTCCATTAACACGTTCCTATCCACTGAGTCAAACGCCGCCTTCAGATCTATGAAGGCCGCTACTACCTTACCTCCCTTCTTATTCACTTTTTTATCAACCAGGTAGTTTAGCTCATATATACTATCTATCACCCCCATTCCCTCCCTAAAACCTGTTTGACTCTCCGGTAACATATTCCCCTTCTCTATTTCCTCCTTTAACCTTTCTGTTAGAATCCCCACGTATACCTTATATAACGTTGGCATCAACGTCACCCCTCTGTAATTTTCCACCCTATTCCCCGTTTCCTTTTTTAACAGTGGTACTATTATCCTCTCTTTCCACCTCGCCGGCCATCTTTCCCCTCTTCAAACTCTGTTGCACATTTCTCATACCCACTTCTCTACTTTCTCCCCTCCATATTTCCATACCTCACTCGGTATCCCATCTTCCCCCGCTGCTTTTCCTTTCTTCAGTTTTCCCAATATCCTCTTTACTTTCCCCCTGCTTATCTCCTGCTCCTCATCTCTCTCCCTTTTTTCTTTTCCTTCTCTTACAACTTTAACCTCTACCCCTTCCAGTAAGTCCATAAAGTATTCCTTCCACTCCCCCGCCTTTATCTCCTCATTCACCCCTTCTCTCTTTTTCCTTTCCTTGTTTATAATTTTCCATATCTCTTCTTCCGTTCTTGCCTCTATCGCCTCCTTGTACCATCTTATTTTCTCCTTCTCCCTTTTTCCTTTACACATTAGCTTATATTCCGCCTTTACTTTTCTGTATCCTTCTCCTCCTCCTCCTTTTTTCCTCCATTCTCTTAACTTTTTTCTTACTTCTTTTCTCTTCTCCTCACATTCCTCCCCATCCCACCACCCTTTCTTTTTCCCTTCTCCACTCTCTTTTTCTATTCTTTCTATATTTTCCTCTAGCTCCTCTTCTATCCCCTCTTTCCACTCCTTTCCCCATTCTATTTTCTCTCTTATTCTTTCTCCTCCTCTCTTCGTCCATCTTCCCTTTTTTCTTATTCCTTTTCCCTCCCTCCTTTTTCCCTTTTCAGCACCTCCCCTTCTTTCTAACGTTACAATCAATGGGTGATGGTCAGATTCTATGTTATCTCCCACCTCCATTCTCTTCATCTTTTCCTCTACTCTATCCTCTCCCACCACGTAATCTATCACCGATTCCCCTCTTCCTCCTGTATATGTATACTCTCCCTTCCTATCCCCTTTTATCCCTCCGTTAAAAATTCCCCATTCCACCTCTTCCAGCTCTTTTATCAATTTCTTCCCCTCCTCATTAACTTTCTTGTCCTTCGATCTTCTTTCCTCTTCCTCCTCTCCTCCTATCACTCTCTCCCTTCTACCTGTCCTTGCGTTGAAATCTCCTCCTAAGATATATATAATTGTTATATTGCTATAATAAAACGGAATATAACAGGTAATATATCGTGTACGTTACATGTAACATCCATGTTAGTTGTAATTTCCCACTCATAAATGTAACATTTTAATATAACATATATTACATTGTAGTTATATTGTAATTATATACCAAATAGCACATTGATGTATTGATAAGTCAGTGCTATCTTGGGATATAATGACAATATAACTACAATGTAATATATGTAATATTAAAAATGTTACATCTATGAGTGGAAAATTACAACTAACATGGATGTTACATGTAACGTACACGTTATATTACCTGTTATATTCTGTTTTATTATAGCAACGTAACAATTATATATCGGTGTTTGCTGGGATAATAATGAAAAAATCTACTGACATCGTCAAACTATTGAATCCACTGACATGGTCAATAACGTAGTGCGTCGCCTTTGCTCTTTCCATCAATCTGTAATGTATTTTATTCTTTTATTATAATATCACAAGTCATCGATGCAACATTATTAAATAGTGGACAGGATGTTAATCCACTCAGTCTTTATTCATTTCGCTCGCTTGTTTTCTGTCCTTTTCGATAATACATATCCCAATACTCCAGAAAACACTCGAGTTGTCCGTTTTCTTTCACTGTTTATTATTGCTAATTATGGATGGAATAAAATTGATAGGATTTATGTGTTTATTGTCGTTTTACGGTTGTCTTGCTGGGGCGACCATCTTGCCAAACAAACCCGTGGAAAGAATAATTCGATCTAGAAGGAACGACGAGCTCAATTCAGATTTAATTCTTAGCACTGTAAGTACACACTTTTAACTTACTGAAATGAGGATTGAAGTTTTCATTATTCGACGTCAAATCGAAATTGATTCAACCAATTCGACATTGATTCGACGTCGAATCGACGTTAATTTATCTATAATTTCTCGCTGGGATATGCAAATTTAAATAAAAACATAAGAAGCAGTTTTACAATTCATTATATATCATTAAATTGATATATGTTTATACATGAACATAATGATACATATATATAATTATATATAATAATAACTCCATTTTATCTGAAAAACAATTATGTACGTTATCTGTTTTACAACAGTTAATTTCTCTCGTGTTATACATAAAATTATTGATGTTAGATCATCAGAAAATGAATGTTTTACTCGATATTTCAGAATGTATATAAAGTTGATATCGAATTGAAGTATAAAATATCTTGTTAACTATATGCACTTCTTGATCATTCTAATTCTTTTAATTTTTTATGCAGAATATTATGAGAAATCGATTTAAAAAATATATTAAAATATACTGTGGTTCTATTTTAAAAATTCGAGATTATTTTACCTGTCGTTGGCAATATCATTCAAAGTCCAAACAAAATCAGTAAAGAAGTGTTTTCAAACTACAATTTCTACCTGAAGCATTTTTTTATAAAACTTATATTTTTCAAGATATTCCGGAGCCTCGAACTTTGCGCATGATGAATTGAACACTCTAAACGTACCCAGCAAACACAGTATATAAATGTTATATACTTTAGCATGTTACATGTAACGTATATGTTAGTTGTAATTTCCTATTCATAGATATAACATTTTTAATATTACATATATTACATTGTAGTTATTTATATTGTCATTATATCCCAAGATAGCACTGACTTATTAATACATCAATGTGCTATTTGGTATATAATTACAATATAACAACAATGTAATATATGTCATATTAAAATGTTACATCTATGAGTGGGAAATTACAACTAACATGGATGTTACATGTAACGTACACGTTATATTACCTGTTATATTCCGTTTTATTATAGCAATGTAACAATTATATATCGGTGTTTGCTGGGGAGTATATTGGGACACCCGGTATCTAAACCTTTAAACAATTTTTTTCTAAAATAATTTTAATTAAGTCTTACACTACTTTGCCTTGCAAAAATACCATAATTATTATATCTTCTATATATTTTAAAAATTATATTTATATACTTAATCAGATCTTATTAATGTTTATTTGAATTTATTTTAGATTTTATAATTATTCACTATTATTATTATCATACAATTATACTTTATATTTATTACATAATATTGTATATAATCCTTTATATTTAAATGATTATTACAAAACGCTACATTATTATGAACATGTATATTATGCTCTTATTTTATTGTTTTTTCTTTCAGCCAGAGATAATAAAAAAACGGGTTATCCTACGGAAACTCACGTTGTAACAACAGAAGATGGCTATCTTTTAACGTTACATCGTATTCCAGGTGGTAATGGCTCTCTACCTGTATTACTAGTACACGGTGCTTTTAGCGACGACTATGTTTGGATCACTCTTGGCAAAGGCAAAGCACTTGGTACGACTTCTTATTCAATCACCGAAAAATTTGCTAACAATGTCGATCATATCACATCGTTAATTTTACTTTTAATCAAAAAATATCTAAGAAAAAAATATTGAATTAAAACATCAAGAAACAAAAACATTGTAAACATTGCCTATTTAAACCTATTTAATTAGGATAGGTATATTTTTAATCCATCTTAAATTTTGAAATTATTTTAAAATTAAAAGTAAATTTGTTACATGATAGGTATATATATTAAACATATACATATTATATATACAAGATTGGGAAAGTTACTTTGTAAAAGTAACTAGTTACAGTTACAGTTATTTCATTGAAAAAGTAATTAGTTACAGTTACAAGTTACCGATTTTTAAAAATAACTCGTTACAGTTACAGTTACTCAAAAAGTAACGAATCGTTACTTTTCAGTTACTTTTTAAAAATAATATTATACATGACTTTAAATATAAGAAGCTTACATTTTATGCACAATCACAGTCAAGTATTTAGAAAAATTCTTGAATGTAATAATTGATCGATTTGCTTGCAACTTTGCGATTGCCATCAATGTATGAACTCATCACGTATAATCAAAGGATTTTAGCCTGAATTCGCACTAGAAGCAAAATTTTTTGGTAAAATTAAAGAATTTTATTAGCCTGGACTCAAACCAGGGGCAAAGTGTGTCGGTAAGCGGCAAAAATGACGGTCTTTTCTTTAGACAGGCCTTTGGCGATCGGTCTATTAATCTGTGCATAAAGTAATTGTTAAAATAGTTACTACCCAGCAAACACCGATATATAATTGTTACATTGCTATATAATAAAACGGAATATAACAGGTAATATAACGTGTACGTTACATGTAACATCCATGTTAGTTGTAATTTCCAACTCATAGATGTAACATTTTAATATAACATATATTACATTGTAGTTATATTGTAATTATATACCAAATAGCACATTGATGTATTGATAAGTCAGTGCTATCTTAAGATATAATGACAATATAACTACAATGTAATATATGTAATATTAAAAATGTTACATCTATGAGTGGGAAATTACAACTAACATATACGTTACATGCAACATGCTTAAGTATATAACATTTATATACTGTGTTTACTGGGTAGTTACTAAAAAAATGTAATTAATTTACAGTTACAGTTACAGATGGAGAAAAGTAACGAAGTTAAGTTATAGTTACCGAAAAGAAGTAACTGTAACTGTAACTTCGTTACATGTAACTCTTTATTTCTTAACCTTGTTTATATATTAATTCATTAAAATTGTATTAAATGAATTATAAAATCAGATTACGGTCTTAATTTTGTTATAAAAATTTTTCTACGGAAAAATATAGCATCTGAGAAAAAAAATACAAATAAAAGATTGCAAATGTGTTTTCATTTTGTGTTCTAGCTTATCTATTAGCGGATCAGGGATACGATGTTTGGTTGGCTAATTTGCGTGGTACTACTCATTCGAGAGATCACATTTCTTTATCAACATCAGAATTAAAATATTGGAATTTTAGGTATACTTAAAAAATATAAAAAACAATTTCTTGAAAATAGATAGTTTTTCCTTTGGTGAAGTTTTCGTAAATGCAAATTTATTAGATATTATTGCAACGGAATATATATTAAAAATTATCTTATTTCGCAAATGCATCTCATATTCATTTTTCTATATACTAATACAGTGCTTTCTTGTTTTTTTACTTTTCTATGTAAATAATTCTTCATGATCAAATTTTTAAATTATAATGTAATAAAATATCTGCAAACTACTTCAAGTAATAATCTCTGTTAAGGATTGTTACAATGACTTCTCCAAAGATATTTTATTTAAGTTAATATAAAACAAATTTTTTGATGCCGCAAAGTACGCTTTCCAAATTTGAAATAACAAGGTAAACATTAATATTTATTATTTAAATAAACATTACATTCAAATGTAAAAAATTATTAAAATTTTTACACAAATAATTATTTATACATATTATTTAAAAAATCAAGGGAACAGCAAACACATTAAACTTAAATTTTTTTTTAATTCTTTCAAAAACAATGCATTTGGAAACTATACCAAAAAAAGTGTCAAGTTTTTTAACAAGCAATATGAGAATAGCGTTTAATTTATATATGTATATATATGACACTGAGATTATTACTTGATGTGTTTCCTTTACATCAACTGATTTATCTCATTATTCTGTGCATAAAAGTATTAAGGTATGATAACCGAAAAATGAATATTTCCCAAGATATTTTGTATTTTATGTCAAAATACTGCAAATTTGCAGCCTTAATAACTCGAAAAATACTTCATGAAAAAATATTTTATTGTAGTGTTTTGGAAAGATCTCGAAGTCAGCTACAAAAGTATGCAAGAAAAAATATAGTGTTCCATTTAAGAAATTGAAGTTGACCTTTACGTAACCTTCAAATGGCTATTCAAGGTCAAATCAATGACACCATCTCATGTCCCCCTTGAAACCATACAACTTTTATCTGAAACATTTTTGTCTTAAATTTTTGGATTTTGAGAAATTTTAGTGGAAAGATTAAAATGGCCTACCCTGTATATATATATATGTATATATATATGTATATGTACGTATATATATATTTAAATATTTTATTATGATGATATATTGTATTTTCTATCAGTTTCCACGAAATGGGCATCTATGATGTACCCGCGATGACTACATATATCACGAATATGACATCACAACCTTTGCACGCATACATTGGTCATTCTATGGGCGCAGCAGTTTTTTACGTAATGTCAATAGAGCGTCCAAATATTGCTGGAATGGTGAAAATGATGATCAGTTTCGGACCAGGGGTTTTTGTGGATCATATGAGAAGTCCACTACGACCGATACTTTATTTAATAAAAGAGAGTCAGGTAATATAATATGTGCAATTATACTATTAGAAAATAATTTATTTTGTAAA
Organism: Nylanderia fulva; assembly: GCF_048542155.1. Classification (NCBI taxonomy): domain Eukaryota; kingdom Metazoa; phylum Arthropoda; class Insecta; order Hymenoptera; family Formicidae; genus Nylanderia; species Nylanderia fulva. The sequence goes on along the minus strand of NW_028189485.1, from coordinate 107,127 downwards.
ATAACTGTTTAGAACGCTATTTTTCTTCCAAAAAGAACAAAAACATGATTTTATGTCATTTATACCTATAAAAAACACACTATTTCCATTATATTCTATTAAATATAACAATTATACATATATATATATAAGTAAATATTTCTCTAGCATGAATATTGAAACACGAATAAAAATTTCATGTTAGGTGATTGAACAACTCCAGCTGGCCAAAAAGTTAATACAAAACTACAATTTTTTAATCAATTCCAGTTAAAAAATTTGTTAAAACTCTTACTTTAAAATTACTTAAAACTTACTAAAATTTCAAAGTTTACATAATTATATGATCTGATTAAAAATATATCAATCGTTAAAATGTATCGATTGTGTATCAATTTTATAAATATTTAATATTTTGTTATAACTTAACGCTTGTATAAATTATCTTAATTTGTATAATACATGCTGAAAATATATATTTTTATTTTCTTATTCTTTAAAAAAACCATCAAATATTTGAACAAATATAGATTTATACGAGTAAATTATCATCATGAAATAAACAGATTTTTTATTGCAGCCACTATTGCGGGTTCTGTTCCATGACGAAACATTCCCGAAAGATGCTTTTAACGCAATAATGACGTTACTCGGCTGTAATCTGAATTTTTATCAAGCAGAGTTGTGCGTCAATAATTTTATATTTATGCCCTTCGGTAACAACCCCGAACAGTTTAATTTAGTGAGTAATAATCCTTCTGTAATTTATAATTTAAAGGCTCTAACATAAAAGAAATATAAAATCTGATGTGAAAGTGGCTAATATTCATCTCTATTTATTTATTTTACACAAAAAGCTATTTTATTTTTATTTTTCTTTACTTACTCGGTGATTCTTTTTTAAATATTTTTTATAAGATAACTAGAAAAGAATAAAGAAATTATTTATTTATTGTGTGAGATATGATAAAATTATATTTTAAAATAAGATTATATGATGTACATTTATCAAAATGTACAATTTAATATTTGTGGGAAAAAAATAAAAAGAGAGATCGTAGATTCAAACATTTATTATTTAATATTATTTATGATTATTTATTTCGTTTAATGATTTTATGTAATAACTAGAAAAATAAAATTAAAACAGATACATAATAATTAAACTATGTATTTCTTTGTATAATACAAATGGAGAAGAGAGTGCAGACAAGTTTGTTGCGCATAATATCTGCGCCTGATTTTTATTAATTCTTTTTATAATTAATCTTCCGTAAAATGTCGCGATGGAAATATGTTTCAAGACCGTGCGATTTATACTTCAAATCGAACATTAGATATACATATTTATATATATGCATATGTGTATGTATGTAGTATATACTCTGTTGTACTTTTTATTTAGACTCAACTGCCCATTATCGTGAGCCACTTACCTGTCGCCGCCTCGCTTAAGACGGTGGTGCATTACGTTCAAATAATTAAATCGGGAAAATTTCGTCAATATGACCACGGTGCCACAAAAAATCTCTTAATATATAAATCGATGGAACCTCCAGAGTACAATCTATCGAGTATCACGCGACCGATAGCAATATACTACGGCAACAACGACTTGCTGGTACAACCCATTGTAAGTGATAAAAAAGTATTTATTTATTGATAAAAAGTGTAAAAATTATAAGATTTTATAGTAGAGATTGCAACTTGACTTTGTAAATATGTAGATAAAATTTCGTATTTTTAAATTCGAAGTTATAGTTTTTATAAGAAATTATCACGCATAATAATTCAAAAAATGTTTCTTCAAGGATGTGAAGAGGTTGTACAATTTACTACCCAACGTAATAGATATGTACGAAGTGCCGTGGCCTAATTTTAATCATATGGACTTTGTATTGGCTAATGATGCGCCAAAGCTTTTGTACGAAAGAGTTTTAAAGATCATAAATGGGAAATATTAAAAAACAATGTAACAATAATATGATAATAAAATACATTGGTGAATATTACACACTGAACTCTGTAGTAATGCATACGATTGAATGTATATTTGCGTTAATTTCAATCAAACAAGTCTAAAGCATAATTTAGCATTATTTAGAATTAGTACATGCGAAGTAACAATAACAATTTATTAATTTCTTTAATATTTTTTAACATGTTATATATGGCTCGCAAATTGTGTATAAAATAACAATATGTATTATTCATAAAAAATATCTTTTTAAAAAAAAGGTAAAAAGAGGCGCCAAGTCTATATGCATCTTGTGAAGAAATTTTAAACAAAAAACAGTATTTTTAAATTACTGAAAAAATAATAATATTAAAAAAATGGCGTCAAATAAATAAAATATTATACCAAAAATTAAAAATTAGAAATTTATACAAAAATTGAAAATACAGAAAAACTTTTAGTTAATATACTTAACCACGAAGAAGTAAAAAAATCTAATAAAATATAATAAATAAAATGTAAAAAAAAAGTTATAATAAATAATATATACATTACATTTTTGATACATTTCCTTATTTTATATCAATAATTAGATGACAAACTTTTATTACATTAATCTTTACATTTTATTAATTATATATTATAGTTTATATTCACTTTCTTATTTTATAGCAATACTCAATTTTCATTTTTTTTCCTCCCGACTGCTGCCAACCGTAGGTTGGCGAAAAGAGAGGGAGTATGCGTTTCATCGAGCCCGGATCGGTCGTGACCTTAATTCTCGATAACTACTGCATAGTTTTATATCAACTTTGGAACATAAGTTTCTTATTAATCATGTGAACACAGATATCGATTTGTTTTTTAAAAAAGTACACATTGTGATTATGTTAAGTAAAAAGAAATAATTTTTTAAAAAAAGTGTTATGTTCGTTGACAAAAAATGTCGTTACATAATATAACAGCATCTGACGCTCTAACTCATGCCAACAAACATGAATTTTGTACTGCGTTCGTCATATAATCTTATAATTGTTGTATTTATTTATGATGTCGAAATGACTAAATTAATTTTTTAACATATTATTAGGATATTGAGAAAGACTGTCGTACAGTCGAAACGTTTATCTTAACTTTTGTATAGTATGACGTAAATTAATAAATAAATTTTTCAATTAATTAGCATATAAGCTCGTTAAGTTGGCCTTTTATTATATCACATATATAAACTTACTTGTGATTACATAATGTATAAACTTATATAGCCATAAGAAAGTTAATATATTTGTCGAAGCCATAATTATAACTGCGTACAAGTTTACGTATTTGATATAAGATATTGTTGTTATCTGTCTTTGTCATCTGTCTCTCTCTATCTATCAATCTATCTATCTAGCTATTTTTTTTATTTATCTCTCTATTTATATTATATTATATTAATTTAAAAAATTGTAGCAGAAAAATATTTGGAAAGAATATAGAACATTGCAGTCACATGGTGAGTGTATGTGTGTCTTTATTATTATTATTATTATATTATATACATTGTAATATATATATTACATAATAAAAACTTTTACATGTGTAGGATGAAGAAGCAGAGAGACAAAAGAATGAAGAAACAGCATAAGAACAGGAAAAAGAAGAGTAGCAGGAAGCTTGCGGTACATATATGGGCAGCATAGTTGCGCCGCACTCTAAATGTGCATGTTGGCAGCAATGTTGCGCCTTATTATCTGAAGAAAGAGTAGAGGAATCACCAATGGCCATAATATATGATTATAATCACAAGCAGGAATGAGGAATAGAAGAAACATCAAGAACATACATATATTAAGAAATTTTTTTTATTATTAATTATTATTATTATAATATTATTATTATTATTATAATATTATATATATATGGTTACAATTATGTTATATATTTATAATTATTATAACACTATTTTTTTTAATTATACAACATATATATTGTTATATTATATGTAGAAATATATTATAATATTATATAAATATATAAAGATATTATATAAATATATAAAGATATATATATATATATATATATATATGTCTATTTCAGGTTACACGAAGAAAGAAGAGAAGAAATATCAGACGAAAAAGTAACACAACGGCAAAAAATTTGCGCTATAAAAAGCAAAAAACATATTTATCAACAACAAACAACGAACAAACAATTGAAGCAGCAAATCAACAATTGTCACTTAAACAAGCAATAGAATATTCTGCAACAATAAATACTGAAAAAAATATTTCACAAGATGCTACTAATGTACTTCTACCCAACAATCAAATATTACAAGCTACTGTGTTATCGATCCCTCAGGAAATTCCACAATCTGATATTAATACCCATAGAAAAAAGTTGTTACAACAATTTCATTTAACTATATCGTCTTTTGCGGATATTGCTTGTGATGTTTGTAAAAAATTATGCTATAAAAAGCAGATATGTAATATGAAAATATCTGCTAAAACGATTGATATCTTTCCTACCGAATTACGCGAATTAAATGAAATTGTAACATGTTTCCGTTGTGCTAATTTGATTAAAAAAGGCAAAGTTCCAACACAAGCATATTGGAATGCTATGTTTTTAGATGAAATTCCAGATGTTTTGCGAAATTTAAGTGATATGGAACAAAGACTTGTAACGGTTCACCTTTCCCGACGCCGCGGATCGGCTCGCCGGTTCCAGGATTCGGGAGGAAGGGGGAAACTCAGACTCGCTTATTCCTTAATATTAAAATAGTTGGTTTATTCAAATAAAAATAACAACGAAAAGAGTGTTTGACAGAAGGGTACAGGTCACCCTATGGGTTTAGCGGATCGCTGGTATACAAAGTGAACGGTGATTGCACGGAGCGTCCGGTGGCGTGAAGCCTGACCAAAGAACTTAAGAGCTACCCGGTATATGTACAAAGCGTGAGGATCGAACGGAGCGTCCGGTGGCGTAAAGCCTGAACAAAGAACTTAAGAGCTACCCGGTATATGTACAAAGCGTGAGGATCGAACGGAGCGTCCGGTGGCGTAAAGCCTGAACAAAGAACTTAAGAACTACCCGGTATATGTACAAAACGTGAGGATCGAACGGAGCGTCCGGTATATTTACAAGCTCGGAGGCGTATAGCCTATAACGGAGTCCGGAAGGGACTTACAAGTCTCTTGGTATACGATGCTGGAGATACGGCGGGCGGAGGCGCATAGCCTATAGCGGTGTCCAGATGGAACTCACAAGTTACCCGGTGTGTGATGCTGGAGATGCAGCAGGCGGAGGCGTGTAGCCTATAACGGTGTCCAGAGGGGACTTACAGGTTACCCGGTATACGACGGTTGCAGCTACAAGGTACGGGGCGTAGTGCCTTTATTCAAAACGGGAAGCTGTAGAGCCAACGTACGGCGGCATATAGCCTTATAATGATGTCCGGAAACCGGGAAACCCAGTATAACGACGAGAAGCCCGTCGCCCGGATGTTAGCAGGATGAACCGGAAACCGGGAAACCCAGTGTAACGACGAGAAACCCGTCGCCCGGCGGATAGCAGGATGGACCGGAAACTGGGAAACCCAGTATAACGACGAGAAGCCCGTCGCCCGGCGTATCACAGAAGGAGACCGGAAACCGGGAAACCCGGTGTTACAACGAGAAACCCGTTGGCCGATACTAACGGTAGGAACCAGCGACCGAGAAATCCGGCACTTTCATAACGAGAAGCCCGTTGCCTGGTCTGGGAGATTTGGAACGGGACTGGTGCCGGCCAGTGTTGTTAGACGGGCTAGGTTTTTTCGCGCATGCGCGTATTACCGTGACGTAACCATGACGACTACAGTAACGTATGATGTTTGCGCGCGCAACTACGGACCAAAACCCTGGACCACGGAGTTTTGGCGGAATCGCAGGAAACAGATAAATTGAACGTACGTAAAAATAAATAAATTATTACAATATATGTAATATAAAAGTGTATTATTATAATTTATGTATATTAAAATTAATCAATAATTCAAATTATAAATTGTATAAATAAAAACTAAACTCGTAATTTACGTATGTTATAACATAGGTACACGTATATGTATATATTTTATAATTTCATTATTTGTTTATTGTATGTTTATATTTAACATTTTTAATTAAATTTATTATATTTATAATAAAAATTATACGATTCATTAATTATTTTAAAAAATTTTCAATAATTTAAGAAAAATTAAACAGAGGGGGAAATCAGGACCCCATTTCATGCGAGTGACTACTTCATTAATACTACATTCAATGCGCATGCGCGAAAAAACCTAGCCCGTCTAACAACACTGGTGCCGGCTCGTCCGCCGAGCCGGCTTATATACCCGTCCCCCACTCCGCGTCGAGTCCGTGGCGGGGGTACCGCGCCGGAGTCGCGGTGGGGCGCCCCCGGGGTAGGGCGGCCCGTGTGGAACGATTAGGGGCGCTTTTAGGCGCCAAAGCCTCACGTGGCGGGCGGCTGATCGGCCCGCGAGGCGTTAGTAACGGCTGTGCCGTTACAGACTTTTGTCAAGAATTGTTCCATTTATAAAAATTATTAAGTTAGGTGGACGATTTGGTCAATCTGGCTTTCGAGGACAAGCTATTTTATTTGCGCAAGATATAGAAGAAATATCGGAGCAATTACCATTACCAATTACAAAAATAGGCATGATTATTGTATGTGAACAACTTGAGAATGTTGAAAGATGCCGACAATTACAAATTAACGTGCAAAATTTATCAGCTGCTTTAGCGTGGTTAATCCAAAATAATCCATTATATCGAAACATTAATGTTAATTTTGACGCTGCAAATTTTGACATTTCACAAATATGTCAAATTATTGTAACACAAGATAATGATATGAATATTAATGTAAATAATGGCCCATCCACAGAGCAGACAATAAATAAGACAAATTTAATCGAAATAGCTGGGAATAGAGCAATAATCAGAGGTTCCATACATCAAGGTCATGAAATGTTTTCTGATACTACAAGAGGGAAACAGTGTACTGCAATTGCGGCGGTTGCTATAGCTATGTCTTCAATACATCAACTTCAAACTTGGACAAAAAATCTCATTGATACCATATTATTGATAGGAGATGCATTATATGTAACAAGTATATCGAAGCGTAAGAATCCTCATCTTGCTGAAATTAACAGGGATTTTTTATCAATAGATGAATTGCACACAGATATTGAAGTCTTTGGAAATATTATTACCCTTTTAATCACTCCGCAAAATAGCGTATCAGGGCATTTATATAATGACAATAGCAATGAAAGATTTCCTAATTTGAAAAATGCTTTAAATATTTTTTTTCGAGATCATAATTATGGTGTATTAACTGCTAATGGAATTTCTGTTTCTATATTTCAATTTGATAATAATTATTAGCTATTTGATTCACATTCAAGAGGTTCAAAAGGTAGACCAGCACAAAATGGTACAGCATGTTTGATTCGATTTCCAGCTACGTTATCAATGTTTAATATGTTAAAAAGTATTTTACCAAAATTTTTGGATAATACTTTTAATTATATCAAGCGATGCATTGCCAAGAATATAAAAAAATGAGACTAACGTCAGAAGTATATAAGTAGCTTATTCTGAATTTTCTTGTTAATTAATCTCTTTCTATTAAGATATTTCTAAAACTTAAAGCTATAATCGAAAATCTAACGACACTTTTTTCCTTATGTAATGTGAATATAAATTTTCTATTGGGACTAAGTAGTTTGAAAATGATGATGAAATCAATTCCGAAAACTCGAAAATTCAAATCCAAAAAAATTTGATAATCAATTCCGAGAACTCGAAAATTCAAATCCAAAAACGTAAAATATTTGATGTTTTAAGACTTTCAGCTTTCAGATTTTTACGTATATATGTATGTTTTATAAAAAATATAAAACTTTTATGTTGTAAAATTAATATTTCTAAAAAAAAAATGATATCTAAAAGTTGCGCCAAATAAATAAATATTTATAAAAAAAATTGAAAATTAGAAACTTATGCAAAAATTAAAAAATTATACAAAATAAAAAAAATTAAAAAATTTTAGTTAAAAAAACTTGGCGCTGCTCAATTTCAAAATTACTGCAATGAATCTTATCTATAATATATCTTAAAGTAACAAATAATTAATTTATGGCAATATATCTTAACGTAACAAATAAACTACTAAACAATTTATTTAATTTGAAAGTACAAAAAATATTTGTAATGTAAATATGTACGGAGTTCGTTCATTAGCATAGTGGTTAATTAGTTATTGCAATAGGTATATCTTAAAGTTAAAACAAATAAAATTAATTCTATATAAACATTACTTTAATAACAAATAATTAATTTACTTAAAAAATTACATTATCATAATAACTGAAATATTAATGAACAATAAACTGAAACATAAATGTACATACAGAGTACGTTAATATTATTAGCACATTGTTTAATTTAGCAGCGCCAAGTTTTTTTAACTAAAATTTTTTAATTTTTTTTATTTTGTATTAATTTTTTAATTTTTGCATAAGTTTCTAATTTTCAATTTTTTTTATAAATATTTATTCATTTGGCGCAACTTTTAGATATCATTTTTTTTTTAGAAATATTAATTTTACAACATAAAAGTTTTATATTTTTTATAAAACACTTTAACACATGACGCGTAAACTTGGCGCCCTTTTTTACCTTTTTTTTAAAAAAAGGTATTTTTTTTATGGATTATACTAACGTGTTCTCATAGCGCACTGAAGATGACATACATTATTTGACGTCATTACTCAATCGACTAATCATCGGCCGTTTTTACGTCACGTAAAAAATTTGAAAAATTGAAACATTTTATTAATTAATTTTAATCATTTAACAATGTAAAAAATTCAAACTTTTAGTGTTTATATTGTTTAAATAACATATACATTTATTTAAAAAAAATTATATATAGTTTGTTATTGTTCGAAATTGAGAAGGAAATTAATATAATTATTTAAGTTTGTATTTTCTGTCTAAAAATCGATATTTTCTTCCGATGAATATGCGAAAAAACCGCGGAAAAAAGGCTCGCCCGATATAAACAAGTAGGCGATAAATCAGGATTATCCTAACAAGCTGTCAATAACAACAACATTGCTCAACCGAAAGCAACGATTACTGCATTGATTACCGATGTAATAGACATGCGCCGTTCGATCACGTGGCTTCCGAAAGCCAATCGATCTCGCTATCGAGCATTTCGCGCATGTCAGGTGCGTGCTTGTTTCGCGTAAATTACGGGGCCGCTAATAAAGACAGGCGCCCTCGCGTCACCTTCGAACATTTTTAAATAACCGAAATTAATTGGTGAAGTAAAAATTAGTGGGGCTTCAGTACCGCACCGATAAAAGAAGCGCCCACCAAAATTGCGCGGCTAGTCTCTCGAGTCTCAGTACGTACAACCGCTATTAAACCGCTTAGAAATTACCGCAATTATTACCGCACACTCACTTGGAAATCGATCTCGGCTTATCTATTGGAACTTTTGTAAAATTACTGTATCGTTTAAATTGTGAAAGTAAACTCTGTGTTAATTATTAAAGGGTGATTAATTTCTTTCGGCCTTCAAATACGCGCTCTCCTTCACGCGTTCGCGCAAACAGTTATTTTGTATACTTCCCTATTCGTATCGTGTAATTTTAATGTTGAAAGGTTAATGACAGTTTGTATCGTGTTAATTTAACGATGATAATGTGGTGTGAATATCTCTCTAAGGAGTAGATAATATGGTATTATTAAATGATAATATTGTTCAATATTATATATGTATATATATATATATATATATATATATATATATATATATATACATATATGTATACATATGTATATTCGCGAAAGAATTTGTTCTGTCAGAAATATATCAGGTAAATTACGATTTTTTTTGCGTATAATTTCTGGCAATATAATCGCAGAAAAAATAATAAGAATAATTAAAAATAATTTAAAAAATAATTTTGTATGATTTAAAAAAATAATATAATTCGAAGAAAAAAGGCCATATTATGAATAGTTATATTTTATATATTTCGAAAATTAGATGAGAGCCGCTAGTAATTAAAAATTCAAAATAAAATTGTAATCGACCAACAACTTGAAAAGGGCCAAAACCCATGGTCGAAACGTCGTGTTAATTTTTAAATAAATAAAACATTGCCAGTGTTGGTCGATTATAATCCTTTTTTTAAATTTTACTTCGTGAAAAAAAGAACGAAAGTAAAACAAAAATCATTACTCTCATGCTCGAATTTATTTAAGAATTTTAAATGCTCAGAAAATTATCCTTTCTAATTCTTCAGGTGATGAGTGTGACGCAAGTAATCATCGCGTTGGGTGGAATCGTTTATCCAACATTAATTGAAAAGTCGATGATACTGTATGGTTTTCGCGGTAAGACTACAATGAAAAATTCTAGAAAATTGCAATTTACTAATTAATTTCTCACCATTTGCATTAGGTACCTCAGCGATTATCGGCGCAATAAGTCTCAATGGTATCGTCGGCATGGCACTGATGCATCCCGTGGAGTAGCACCTCAGGAACATTGATGTCGTTCGTGCTGAGAAGGCGCGTGAAAAGGAACAAAAGTGTCAAGAGCTGGCCAGTCAACGTTATTTGACCATCGACGTCATTCCTACATCCTCGAAGACTTAAATGGAGCAGTCTTCAAAGTCTTAAAGAAGAAAGCGATATACAAGTGCCCTTATTAAACGAAACGTTTAAGGTAGCGTGAAATTTAATTGCAACTGACTTAATTCGTAACTTTTCGATCAACAACATTCCATCTTTCTCAATTCGAGCATACATTGACCATGTAAATCAGCCTTCTGCGCAGAGAGTCGCTTCAATCTCGGAACTCGAGAGTGAACTTTGCGAAAGGTCAGAATCAGTATCTATGCGGGAAAATTTAACGAGGCGGATGTCAGCTTTATCCGCATCCAGCGTAGTCAATTTGGCGACTAGCGTCGGTGCATTGGGTGATATACGTCAACAATATCTGGAAAAGCGAAACTCAAAGGATCAGACAAATAAAGAAATTCTGAAAGAGAGAGAGAATGAGAAGGAAAACGCCGAGGAAAAACAAGAGGAGTCAAAGTGAGGATTAGTTTTACAATTTAAATTCAACATGTCTTAAAATTTTATAATAGATTAGTATATATGCCTAATAGATTACATCTTTTCATATTGATATAATTATTTATTAAAACGTATATACAAAATGATTTATTTTGTTTAAGATACAAGAAATTTGTGAAGAAGCTTCTGGACATGTCGCTGGTAAAAGATTGGGCTTTCATGAATTTATGTATTGGCGTTTCTTTGGTGCTCACCGCCGACTATGCCTTCTCCTCTTTTCTGCCTTTAATCATGACCGATGTGGGATACACAAAACGCGAAAGTGCGTTAATTATTACGATTAGTGGAATTGCTGAGCTGGTGTCGAGAGTTTTTCTAGCAGCTTTCACAATGATAGTGGATGTAAAGGCAAAATATCTGTTCTTCGCGGCTATGATTTTGATAGAATTCGCAAGAATAGGTGAGCATCTTCTCACGCGATTAAAATAAATATATAATAAAATTAAATTAGCTTCCGCGAATAATAAATCGATTTTTACGCACTTTTCAGTTTCTAAGATTAAAAATTATATAAAAAATTTACAATTTCTAGGTTTTTTATTATGCGAACATACGCTTATGGGCGCGTTAATTATGACAGCGTTAATCGGTTTCGCTCGTTCGTGGTTGTTGGTTCCACAGAATATAGTCATTATCGAAGATGTTAGCATAGAACAGTTTGCCTCGGCTTACGGTATCTTTGGCATTATTAGTGGTTTAGTTACTATAGTCTTATAGTCTGCGGTGCTATCGTAGGTAAGAAGAAAACGGGATAATATTGCCGATATCCATATACTTATAATATTATACGTGTATATATTGTCGCAGAATTTGTTAAGGATTGGACTGATAGCTACGATATGTATCAAATCTCTCTACTAGTATTACATGCATTTATTATATCTTGGGCTCTACAGTTTATCTTCGTGGATCTTAGAAAACATCGAAAGCAACGCGCACAGGAAGTCATTATAAAGTCTATATCCAGGTAAGAATAAAGGATATGTGACAGGTGTTATTACAAATTTTTGATCCAACTCAAACGAATGTGTGAGTGAGAAGAAAAAAGCAATTATCAATTAAATTACGTTATCGTGCTTGTTTCTTCTATAATACTGTTAATTTTATTATTTAGCCCTGTTAATTTTCATCTTTAATATACATCAGTGTAAATTTTTTCTTATATAAAAGAAAAATTAGTATTTTAATAATATTTAATTTTTTTGTATATTAAAATATTATATATTTTTAAATATAAATTAGATCTAAATTTTTTGTGTTTATAACACTTACTTGTACATATAATAAATAAATTATAATTATGTAATTTCAAAATAAATATTACAATTGTGTAATATGTATTACATAATATATTCAACAAACTAGTGCATAAATGTCACAGATTCTTTATAAATTCTGTTTCTTTATTATCGCAAATATATTTTTTATCAAATATTAATTTATATGAAAAAAATGTCTGCATTATATAAATATCTTTTCTTTCTTATGAAAAGATTATATCATATAAAAAAAAAAGTATTGTTAAAAAGAGGATCAAACAAAAACTTTTATATAGTATATTAAACAGTTCCATTAATCTTATTGTAATTAGTTGGTATATTAACAGAAATATACATATCATATGTGGATTGTATGTAACATGTTTGTATATTGAAAAAATAACGCGCAAGAGTAAAATGTTTTACGTCATTTATTTATAGATATATATACACACGTACTATTTTAAAATTGTCATAACAAGGTATGAAATAATATATTTGATTTACGCAGATAAGGGAATGTTAAATGCCGATTCTGGATTACGAGATACAGGCTTGCGTGGCTCAACCTTGATTTTGAATCAATCGTGCCTTTTCAGAATAATGTCGCCTCGTAATATAAAATCTTCATCTGCCACATCAGAAATGATATGGTAATTCCTTAGTATCGTCGATAATAGGACTTTCAATTTCAGCATAGCGTATTTTCGCCCCACACAGGACCTATATAAAATATTTTATTGTCAAATGTAAGAATGCGTCCTGCTGATTTTATGATAAAATATATTTTTTTGTTAAATATGCATGCAGTATTCAATAAAATTATTATATAAAGAACTAAATTAAAGTATATAATTTTCTGTGTCGAACACCTTCGTCTATTAAATACCTTGGTCCAGCATTGAAAGGAATGAAGGCATAGTAATGTCTTTGCTGCATTTTTTCCGGTAGGAAATTGTCTGGATTAAAAACTGTCGGATTTGGATAATATTTTTCCAAACGATGCACTGCGAATTATGGTATCAATACCGTGGCAGTTTTAGGAAGAATACTCGTATAATTACCTGTAATTATCGTTTGAAAATGCTTTATTATTTTTGTCTTTAAAATTATACACAAACTAATTTCTATAATAAAGAAATGTTTAATTTGCAATATATTATTATTGCTTTCAATAAAATATGCTTACTTGTTTTTACGTCTTCGTTAAGTTTTCTAGCAATCGCAGGCACCGGTGAAAAAAGTCTCAGAGTTTCCAAAATAACTCTTTCAAGATATTTCATTTTCAAAGTATTTTGGAAAGTGCATTGCCTGTCGCTGTCGCCGAAAATTGCATCTAATTCTTCATGCACGCGAGTCTGTATAGTAAAAATCACACTGTTATATATAGAGATCAATAAGAAATCATCAACTTTAAGGGACAGCAATCGACTTGCGATTAATATCAAAATCAGAGAGCATCGATAATTCTAACAAGAACGAAAGAAAGTGAATGTCACCCAAACTGCAATGATTAAGGTACGGTTAAAATATATAATTCGAACTTAAACAGATTATTCTAATTAATAATTTATTAAAAATGGGAGATGCGGTTAATTGTAAAAAATTGTTTATAAAAATGTGTGCTTCTTGTCATACTACAGAAATGAGTGGAAAACATAAAAGAGGACCTAATTTACATGACATCATAGGCAGAACTTGTGGAAGTATGTGTATAAATGTGTCGTAAGTTTCTTATATATACAATTTGTCAACTCATTAAAAAGAAATTGTATTACATAATAACACTATATAAATATTTATAAAGTAATAATAATTCCATTTATATAAATATGCAATCTTGACGATACTTATTTGTGTAATGAGTAACTATTTTAATTTTTTTAGCTGTTCCAAGATTTAAATTTTCAGAAATCATGAAGGAAAAAGCCGTTGTATGGAACGAGAAGACTTTACATTATTATCTCGAATTTCCTAATAAGTTTGTTCCAGAAACGCATAACACATTCCATCCTATTAAAAAGGTCGAAGATCGAAATGATATGATCGCATTTCTAGCTACTTTAAAATCTAATTAAATCTTGATAAAATTAGTATGATATCATTATTCGATAAAAACGCAACAAGCAAATAGCATAAAAATATCAGTATCATCGTATAAAATAAGAAACATATATTATAAAATTATTAGAATACTATAGCACCTTTTTTACATATATGTATTTTCCGTAGAATGTTAATACAAAAATGATTGAAAATACATATATATTAAATATTTTTAATTGTTGGTTATCAAACATTATATGCAGGTTGTTATTAAAATTGATGTACGTAGAAAATTATTTATAATATCTGAGAATTTTCTTTTGAGAAAAAAGTTACAATATGCATATAAAAGAATATAACACAAAATTGGGTTTTATAATTTTTTGTGAAATAAATATAAAAATAATAAAATATAAAAATAATTAAATATAAAAATAAGTAAATATAAAAATAATTAAATATAAAAATAATTAAATATAAAAAGTGAAAAAAAATTTCTAAAATATTAATATTAAATTGTTGCGAAATTTACCTGAATATCCTGATGATTTCCTAAGACACATAATGCAAAACTCGAGCCGGCTGCCGTGGTAACATGATCCTGTGATACAGATCGATAAATTTGAATAAAACAAATCGATTTTCAAACAATGGATCAAATTAACATAACTCGTGTACAGTAAAGTGACTTGCAATACATGAATATTTTTAACAAAAGAAGATGTGCAAGAAAATTTAATTACAAAAATTATTATACATATTAGAAGATTAATTATATAATTGAGTTGACTATATTTAAAAAATGCAGCACATATCTCAAACATGATAGTATTTACTTCCTCTCGAATCTTCTCGTCAGTCATTTGTCCACCATTTCTTTTCAAATCCAACATCATATCTAGGAAGGCAAGTCGTTTCTTTTCACTTACGTCGTTTTCATCGATGTCATCGAGATCATCCCTTACATAATGCAGCTTTGTAAATTTAGTAACATTATTTTTATCATTTCCGTCATTTCTGGTTGCATTTAAACTTTCCATAGGCTTGCTGTTTAGCATTTCTTTTTGCGGTTGATTTTTTATATATTTCTCTTCGATTTCCTTAGATTTCTCTTCAATAACACGATTTGTCAGTGTGTGAATAATATTGAGCAATTTCTCTTGCTTCTTCGCAAACTTTGAAAGTTTAAAAATTAAGTCAGAACGTAATGAAAAATTATAATGCCTTCGATGTACAATATCGCTCATTCTGCAACATTTCAATTATTAGTACATTGAGTTTTTTTCGTTATAAATGTAATAATAATATATTAATATAATTTTAAGACAAAAAACAATATCTACTTCATCACGGCTACGGCATAATCATATCCAGTGCTTTGCCTCTTTTCTCTTTTGATTCCCATCGCAGTTTCAGTTAAAATGTCAACTGTTACATCTGATAGATAATCGTGACAGTCGAACTCTTTTCCAACTTTATCGCGAAGTCGTCTCACGAGATCCATGCTATTCTCATAAAACAAAGGTACAAACGTCTTCAAAATACTCGTGTGGAATGTAGGCGCTATCACTTTTCTATGTCTTAGCCATTTATCGCCAGTTGTGATAAGCAAACCCTCTCCGAGCCATGGTTGAAAAAATCTATATAAGGAGAAGAAAAATTTGAAGCTATCGAAATCTCTCCTTTATTTAATGTAATAATACTAAAAATCACTCAGCGTGAAATTATATAACTATATTAATTTTATAAAAACATTATAATATGTAGATTTTTGATTATTTGATTTCTTACTCGTATTCCACGGATTTGTCGATGTGTGCAGGGTTACTCTAAATTATTTCAATATCCTGTGGATCTAACAGAAAAATGATTACTCTCGTTCCCAAATATCCGCCTAATACTAATCCGTATGTATTGAGATATTCCATGGTTTTGGATCTCTGGAGACAGTCTAAAAGTGATTAATGCGTGACGTAATATAGGTACATGTGGTGGACCTGAATCAAAGGAGTTTAATGTTAAATCAAATGTTAAATATTAAGTGAAATATATAACTTGAAAATCGATTCTTATTTTATAACAAAGAAATATTATTACTTATCAAATTAAAAAATTCATTTTTGTTGAATACTTACATGGAAGCTTTTTCACAAAGCAAATTGCTCTAGAACACTCGACGTAATAATACAATGTAATTAACGTTAGGATAGGTAGCTCATAAAATATGTCGTTGGTTTTGTATGGAAATTATATCTTGCATCTTTAATGTGTATATAAAATACATGAATTTACTACAAGTATGGCGCCATAACACAAAAGTGGCGTCATAGTGGTGAAAGACATCATCAGAATTGCAATAGACCGGTTACCGCTTCTTTATGGTCATTCTTTAATGATTTGGGTGAATATATCTCAATACTTACATATGTATAGTTTCAATTATCATTTCATCACCTAAATTGACGTTGGAATTGACGTCAATACAAATTTCGAAGTCATATGTCTCGTCCATTCATAATTTTCGAATGAGAATATTATTTGTACTATTTATAATGCGCGTTTAAATTATCATCCAGCAATCGAGCTTTGATTTAAATTTAATCGAGCATGCCAATATTCAATTTTATCAACTTTGAAAGCATTAGAACAGTCCATTAAATTTTTGACCTAAACTCTTTTCAGCAGAAATTTAGAAATGTACCAATAAACACGAAAATGTAAACAGGATGTGTTTCAAATAGAAATGGCAATATTCGATTTTAATATTTGATAATTTTTTTCTTTTAAACATATACGTACACGAATGCAAACATTCGCATAAGATAAACGATAAGATGTAGATATTTTTTGAAATATATAATAAATTAAATACAATAAATTATATATACATGTAAATATACGTTTTATACATATACCATACATATACATACATGTATACATATACATACATATATATATATATATATATATATATATATATATATTTTTTTTTTATAAAATATATTTTAAATATAATAAATATAATTTTTTAAATATATAATCATTAATATATAAAAAATATTATAATCAGAATTATTGTCCTTTAAAAAAAATACCCGTTCCCGAAATGTATAATTGTATAATATATAAAAAATATAATTTTCAAACTTATATAGTATAACGCTTACTCGCGTTTACACGAGAATTAAATTCTTTCACC
The DNA here is from genome assembly GCF_048542155.1 of Nylanderia fulva. Lineage (NCBI taxonomy): Eukaryota > Metazoa > Arthropoda > Insecta > Hymenoptera > Formicidae > Nylanderia > Nylanderia fulva. Next base: position 89,481 of record NW_028189485.1, on the reverse strand, counting down.
GTTTTCCTGAATTAAATCAAAGATACTGGTTTGCGTGGCTCGATCTTGATCTTGAATCCGTCATGCCTTTTTAGAATAATATCGGCGCGTAAAACGAAATCTTTTTCTGGCACATCAGAAATGACACGATAATTTCTTAGTATCGTCGACAACAGGACTTTCAATTTTAGCATAGCATATTTTCGCCCCACGCAGGACCTTAACAAAATTTTTTAATGTCAAATATGACAACGTGTTGTGTTATTTTCATAAAAAAATTGTTTGCAAAATGTTTGTAATATAGTATAAAAAATGAATTTAAGTATATAATTTTCTGTATCGAAGACTTTCATCTATTAAATACCTTGGTCCAGCACTGAAAGGAATAAAAGCATAGTAATGTCTTTTTTGCATTTTTTCCGGTAGGAAATTATCTGGATTAAAAACTGTTGGATTCGGATAATATTTGTCCGAACGATGCGCTGCGAATTGTGCTATTATTGCCGTGGCACCTTTTGGAAGAATATAATCACCTGTAACTGTTGTTTCATAAAAATTAACTATTTTAGTCTTTCAAATTCTACATAAGTAAGTTTCTAAAATAAATAATAAAAAAATTTATAATTATCCATATTATTGTTGTGTATCAGGTATACTTACCTATCTTTACTTCTTCGTTAAGTTTTCTGGCAATGACAGGTACCGGTGGAAAAAGTCTCAGAGTTTCCAAAATAACTCTTTCGAGATATTTCATTTCCAAAGTGTCTTGAAAAGTGCATTGTCTGTCGCTGTCGCCGAAAATTGCATCCAATTCTTCATACACGCGAGCCTGCATAGTAAAAATTATCAAGTTGAAAGGACAGAAAAGAAGATGGACTTGCGATTAATATTGAAATCAAATATCATCCATAATTTTAACAGAAAGTAAATGTCACACAACTGCAATGACTATATAAGATTTAGTGAAAAAATAAGAAAAAATTGAGTATAAAAAGATAAAGAATTTTAAAGATTTCTTTCCAAAAATACTAAATTGCAAATAAATTTACCTGAATATCTTGATAACATCCTAAGGCGCATAGTGCAAAACTTGAGCCAGCTGCTGTGGTATCATGACCCTGTAATAAATCACTAATTGGTTTTCTAACAATGCATCAAATAATATAACTTACAATAGCATAGCTTACAATACACCGAATTTTTTAAAAAAAGAAAGTGAAAGGAAACTTTTTATTATAAAATTTAATACGTCAGTTAGAAAATTCATTATACAATTGAGATTATTATTGTAATTAAAATGCAGTACGCGTACTTCAAACATGATAGTGTTTACTTCCTCCCAAATTTCCTCGTCAGTTATCTGTCCAACATTTTTCAATTCCATCATCGTATCTAGGAACGCAAGTCGTTTTTTTTCATTTATATCGTTTTCATCGATATCATCGATATCATCTCTGACATAATGCAGTTTATATTTAGCATCATTATTTTGGTCATTTCCTTCATTTTTGATCGCATTTACGCTTTCCATAAGTTTGTTGTCTTCATTTTGCACTTTCTTTTGCTGTTGATTTTTCTCTTCTATATTCTTCGATTTTTCTTTAATAACATGATTTATCAGCGTATGAATAATATTGAGCATTTTCTCTTGCTTCTTCGCAAACTTGATAAATTTAAAAAGTAACTCAGAACGTAATATAACATTATATTGCCTTCGATGTACAATATCGCTCATTCTACAATATTTGAATTATATTGAATTCTTTTTTTATATATAAAAATTCAATAATATAATATTATAATTTTAAGACAAAAAACAATATCTACTTCATCACTGCCATGGCATAATCGTATCCAGTGTTGCCTTTTTTCTCTTTTAACTCCCATTGCAGTTTCTGTTAAAATATCAACCGTTACAGCTGATAGATAATCATGACAGTCGAATTCTTTTCCAACTTCATTGCGAAGCCGTCTCACGAGATCTATACTATTCTCATAAAACAGAGGTACAAATGTCTTTAAAATACTCATGTGAAATGTGGGCGCTATTATTTTTCTATGTCTGTGCCACTTATCACCTTTTGTGATAAGCAAACCATCTCCAAGCCATGGTTCGAAGAATCTGTAATAAGGAGAAGAAAGATTTGAAACTATTGATATCTGTCTCTTAATATTGCTTTACGTAATATTGTACTACGTGAAGTACTTCAAGCATGAAATAATATATAATTTTATAAATATGTCGGCTGTAGGAGCTTAACGCGATGTTATTGCAAAAATTAATTTTTTCACTAATTATCGACGCAAAAGACATTGCGTTAGGCTACTCTAAAATTACATGTTGATTTCGAGAGCCGAGTAATATTCTTAATATTATATAATATATTAATTTTATTGTATATAATATATAAAAGCAATATAATAGATGTAGAATTTTTTGATTTTTTTTATTCATATTCCACAGCTTTCTCATTATGCGCAGGATTACTTAAAATTATTTCAATATCTTGTGGATCTGCCAGAAAGACTGCTACTTTATGTCCAATATATAGGCCTGCTGCTAATCCATATATATCACGATATTTCAAAGTTGTATTAAATATGTCTTCTGGAGACTTTGCAAGAGGTATTAGTAGGTGGCCTATGATAGGTAAGGATGGTGGACCTTGTGATAAAGAATATTTTAAATTAATATTAGATAAAATAATAATTCACCTAAAAATTTTTATTGAGTAACGAGAAAAGGAAAAATATTATTGCTTTTTAAATTAAGAAGTTTAATTTTTGTAGAATACATACCTGGCATTTTTTTAATGAGACGAACTGCTCTAGAATGCTCAATGAAATAGTACAATGCAATTAACGTTACGGCAAGTGCGGTCAGAAGCCAATAAGTTGTATCGTTAAAATACAATGTTGTCGTACTCATTGTGGTGATAAATTATTTTATTCTACGATATTACTGTGTCTTACGATATCGTATTACAATTTTGTTCTGCGATAACGGTAATATGTTATTTTTCGTATAACGCTATAATAAGTAATATACTCACTTTAGGATATTATAAAAAAATTTCTTTTATAGTTTGTTAATATAAAATATTTTATTTCTTATCGGCAATCATGAATGTATCAAAGAGTTTTGCAGCTTGTACAACAGCAGTTTTTATACGTTTAATTTATTTGCAACGATATGTGACAATAGTTGTCGAAGAGTAACACTCGATGACTGTAATAAAATATTACTTTCGGGAAGTTATACGAATATATATATATATATATATATATATATATATATATATTGTAACCGTTGTTTTGATATTAGTCCGTCGGATCGATAAGGATCCGGGAAATAGGGCCGATGTAAGTGGCCGACGGCACACCTTCGGCGCGGAAAGCGGGAAATTCGCGAAAACACGAAAAATATGCTTAATTGGGCGCGAGATTCGCGCCACTCTGAAAATTTACAAATCGACAGATGACCTTTATAATCCGTAAATTATCCCAAAAATTTCCGCGACGGCGATAATCGACTCGCTCAAATTGTCAGAGGGTAGAGGGGGGAGTTCGGACGGGAGAGAGGACGGAATTCGAGAGAGGCTATTTAAAATCGCTCAAATGTAACAAGCATTAAATATATTTGAACAATGATGAACGAAGATAGACAGAAAAATAATTGTATAAAAGCTTGAGTAAAATGTTAGGTCAAGAAAGAAAAATCAATATTCTTTCGATATACTATGGAGTGAACTCCGTATTAGTGACGCCGAAATACAATTAAGCGAAGCCGTAATTCGATTCGAACAATATAATGCCACAGATTAATAGACAGATCGCCAAAGGCCTGCCTAAAGAAGAGACCGCCATCTTCGTGCGATAGACTTTGCCCCTTACCGACACACTTTGCCCCTGGTTCGAATCCGTGCTAAATTTCGTAGACTTGAACCAAAAGACTTTGCCCCATTTTCGAGTCCGTGCTAAATTTCGTAGACTCGACCAAAAAACTTTGCCCCTGGTGCAAGTCCAGGCTAAATTCGTTTGACATTACCAACAGACTTTGCCCCTGGTGCGAATCCAGGCTAATTGATCTTGAGACCAATTTGAGAGATTTGGCCCCCGTTGTGTGTGTGTGTGTGTGTGTGTGTGTGTGTGAGAGAGAGAGAGAGAGAGAGAGAGAATATTTTACATATGCATATATATATATAAAATTTATTAAATATAAAAAATATATTTTTTACACATAAAATGTTTTTTTATTGAAATAATCACGATTTTAAATGTGATTTAACACAGTGTTCAAAAATTTTTTAATTAAATTTTTTAATTAAATTTTATTAAAGAAAATTACTTGAAATTTTTTACATTAAGAATTTAAAGGCTCCTCATTCTCTTGTAGAAATTTATCACTACGCCAATTAATCACTTATTTCAAGTATTTAAAATACTATAATATACAGTAATTTAAGTATTCGAAATTACTCGAAATAAATGATAAATTGGCGTTACTAGTAATAAATTTCTATAAGGGTTGAAATAAAGTATAAGAGATAAATAGGCTATATGTGAGCCGTATGCGAAATGTGAGATGTAAGACGCATATTGAAATTTAATTTTTCGATATAACTTTTAAAAATGTACACGAGGTACAAAAAATTAGCTTGGACATTTGTAAGACTTAAAATTGGAATTAATTCTCAATTCTATTAATTAAATTTCGATATAACACACCTTACATCCGCGCACGGCTCACATATAGTCCATTTATTAGTGCAATTTTTAAGTTTCTTATTTTTCAAAGTTCACCTTTTTACTTTATCAAATATTTTTGGTACGTTTTCAAGAATTTTATATTTTTACTTACCGCAGTTTCTTATCCAAATGTAAAATCTTTTATCGCAGTCTATAAAAAATTGAAACAATTTACAATTTTATGATATAATATTATTATTATTACAATTTCTATATATATGCACATCTGTCAAATATCGTGATTTATTTCACATTATTATTATCTATTTTAATAAAAAAAAAAACACTTGCAACAATCAAAAATAAACCGCCTGCCGCAAACGGAAAATGCCAAGAAAGCACGCAATTTCCGCGAATCTCGTAATTTTTTTGAAGAATCAACAATTTCAACGAAATTGTAAATTCTTCAAATCACTGCACAAGTATAATTTACAATAATAATTTTCAGTAACTACAATAAAAAATCGTATACTGAAAACCGCAAACGAAAGTGCAATGAGAGTAAGAGTAAAGTCTGTGATAAAATTAATTGGCAATAGAAAATTAATAATTTTCAAATAGAAAAATTTTGAAATTACCGAGGATTTACAAATAATAAAGTAAAAATATTAAATAATTTATGTTTTCGAATTTTGCTCGCGAAGAGGATCTTTAAAACAAGATTTTTAGAAGAGAGGACCTTTAAAATATAAACAGGCAAAAACGTTGGAAAAATTAAAGCGCGCGTTTAAACAGATAAACGCAATGAAATAGATACGCAATTGTTTTTACTTATCGCTGTAAGCTCACAAGCTTCTGACGTGCTATACACTTTTATATAATATATACAGGGTGTCCGGTAACTAACGGACCAATGATTAAGGGCGGATTCTCTGGCCAATTTGGAGACGATTTTTCCTTAGCAAAAATGTTGAGAAGTCAATAATTTTCAAGTTATAAGCAATTGAAAAAAATAGGTTTTTTGAAAACTAAACGTTTTGGAGTTAAAAGTCTAACATAATTACATTCTTCAGTTAATTTCAGGTAGAGTTTACTATAATAAAATTTTAATTTAAGGCTTAGTTATAAAGATACATAATGACAAAGATTGGAAAGTTGTAAAAAATGATGACTTTTTTCGACATTTTCGCTGAGGAAAAATCGTTCCCAAATTGACCAAAGAATCCATTTGTAATCATTGGTCTGTTAGTTACCGGACACCCTGTATATTGGACACGAGTTTCGTTTGTTTCAGATTCTCGAGAGTTGAAGTAGGAACATACGAGTATCATATATCGTTTGTGACTTGCCGAATGAAAGCAAGACAGAGAGCGAACGAGATGATGAGCTTAATAGCTCATAATGTTATAAATAAATAAATAAAAAATTATAACCTGACCTACTAGTTATTGAATCTTTTTTTAATATTATAAAATGTTTCATTATTATTATCATCTAAGTCTAAGTCGTTTAATTACTTTTTAGTTTTTTAATAATTAATTTATTTTATTCTAGTCATTTTTATATGAGAAAAATAATATCACGTATACGTTTTATAATGAATTAATATATTTCGGGAACCGAATTATATATTCTTAATAATATAAAAGTGTTCAAAAATTATATTTGACTTTTAATTTTAATTATTTTTTAGCAAAGAGTTCCGAAATCTCTTACACACATAATGGGAATTTTTTTCATCCATATAATTCGCAATTAAGTATATATGTTAATTATTAATTTTAATAAAATACAAAATTAAAATTAAAGGTTAAATATAATGTTTAAACACAAATATATTAAATTAATTATAAAACGTATACCCATGATAGTATTTTTCTCGTACAAAAATAATTAGAGTAAATTAAATTAATCATAAAAAATTAAAAATTAATTAAAGAATTTAAACTTATATTTTATATAATAATAATAAAACATTTTATTACGTCAAACCGTCGTGAAATAATTAAATAAAATTTGCTAGTTACGTCGAAGTCAAGTTTTCTAAGCTTATAAAACATTTTATTAAAAAACAGATTCAATAAATATAAGTACATGTTATATATATACTTATATTTATTGAATCTGTTTTTTTTATAAAATGTTTTATTATTATCATATAAAATATAAATTATTTAATTATTTTTTTATTTTTTTATGAGTAATTTAATTTATTCTAGTGTTGGCATTTATTCGTTGGGCTCGACTTATTTAGTTATCCGTCGTCCGTCTTGTTATTGCGGGCATGTATTATTATAAGGCATTGTCTCGGTATTTACATTCTTTTGTATTGTATGTCTTCCGTACATGTTTATCCGTTCGTCGTCTGAGATTTTTATCGAATTCGTGTCCTCGCGTGATTGGCGCGATTTGAAGCGTCGGTTATTTTGACGGCGGTATATAAGACGACCGCCGGTCGAGAGACGCGCTCTCATTATTGATTCTTCTCCGAGTAATAAACAGTTCTCAACGCATCAAGAGTATTTTATTTCAAATATATATATCACTCGCCCAACACTAGTTATTTTTGTACGAGAAAAATACTATCACGGGTATACGTTTTATAACGAATTAAATATATTTATGTTCAAAAATTATATTTGACCTTTAATTTTAATTTTGTATTTTATTAAAATTAATAATTAACATATACTTAATTGCGAATTATATGGATGAACAAAATCCCTATTATGTGTGTAAGAGATTTCGGAACTCTTTGCTAAAATAATTAAAATTAAAAGTCAAATATAATTTTTGAACACTTTTATATTATTAAAAATATATAATTCGACTCTCGAAATATATTAATTCATTATAAAACGTATACGTATTAGTATTTTTCACATATTAAAATGATTATGGTCTCCTTCATCCAGACTTTTGGCGATCTGTCTATTAATCTGTGATAATGCCGCGTATTTACGGCCGAGACGCGGCGCGTTGTTATTGTTCCGCGCCTTTGAGACGACCCGACGCGATGATATCGGGCGACACGCGGGACCCGGAAGTCCGAAAGTCAGTTCGCACGCCTACGTGCCGAATAATTATTAACGCACGGGACTTAATAAGGTCCGTGCGACGTAATTCATTCTGATGATTCTAGGCAGTACAAAAGTTCCGGAAACTCGAGTAGGTCCCGCGCGCCTTCCTTTGAGATCGATCACGCCGGTCGTCCCTCGCACAATATTACAACGAATCCGAAAAATGCGCGAATGATGATATGCGCGAGAAAGATTACGCAACTTATTATGCGTGACTCTAGACAATTTTCCCTTCTCCGATATAGAAATCCTAATAGACGAAAACAACACAGTAATTACGAGACGATACTTTGATGTTACATTAATGTGACCAAAATCGCGGCGACTGTCGGCGTATCCGCGGGAGAGAGAGCCTCTCTTAATATACGCGCGGGAGAGAGCACGCGGTCGGCCGGGCGCCGGGATAAATTCTACGCGAACGAAACTCTAAATCGAACCTCCCGAAATATCACGAAATTACACCGGTGAATCTAATAACCGGCCGCGGCCGTGACACGCTTCTCTCCCGAATACGATACAAAAAAAAGAATTTAGCGGCTTTACAAAGTATATAGGGCCGTTCGTCTCACCGGTATCGTTGGGTCCTCTGATGCTTCGGCATCCGCGCGCAGGAACCTCTGCTCTCGACCACGCTCCGCCAGACAGTGACGAGCAAGAGGCCTGCCGGGATCACGCCGATAATGAATTTGGGCATTTTCCACCCGTGGCGTTCCTTATCTTGGCAGGGCCGCCGGGTGCCCCGCGGGGCCCTGCAAATTTGCTTGATGCAAATTTTCTCTCGCCGTTCCTCTTTTCCTCTGCATTGAGTTCCGCTGTTCCTCTATATTGGTCGTCGGGAAGACTCATACGAGCGCACCTCTTTGCGGTTCCTCCCAAAAATCCGCCAGATCGATTGTTTGATCGATGGTGAAATTTTGTGTATCCGGATCTGCGGAGGCTCGAGGCAGAGTATCTCCCGCGCCTTTTGTTTCCGGGGCTCTCTCGCCTCTTGCGAGAGAGTGGTCATCCCCGTCTCTGGTCGGAATCTCTGTGAAAGAAGGAACATTTTACGGCGGTACCTAGGTTCTTAACGGGAGGAGCAATCCAGAACATCTATGTGAAAATAATATTTACCGGGCGTGATCCGGACTTGGTGGCCTCTGCTCGGTCCTAAATCGTCCTCTTCGTCCTCTCCGTTCTCTCAGGCTTTCTCTCTTTCTGTTTCTCCGGTTGAAACACGTACCCTATGCAAAATTGCTCGCCGAAAACGCAAAAATTGCTCAAACAAAAATCATAAATAAAGTAATTCGCGAAACGGATGCGCGAAGCGCATCCTCCGACGCGGTAGTAAACGCAAAAATGATTTTTCGGGTGCTCTCTCTCTCTCAAAGATTGGCGAGAGAGCAAAGGTTCCCGAATTTCCCGCCTTCCCGGCCGGGCCTTCGGCCCTTGTGACGGACAGTAAAAAATGTCACGTCACAATATATATATATATATATATATAACCAAAAGACAACTTAAAACGAGAGTTAAAGAACATGTAAATAATATAAAGTTAGATTCGTTAAGACACTCGGTCATCTCGGAACATATTCTTAATTACCAACACTCATTTAATTGGGAAGACATAAAAATTTTAGATTCCGAATCTAATTTTCAGAAGAGAAATGTTTCTGAAATGATTCATATAAAGGAACAAAAAAACGGTCTAAACTTAAAAAAAGATACCGATATGCTTGACGAGTCATATTTTGACATTCTAGAAGAATTGTCGTATAAATAAATAATAATAATAATAGGAGTCACGGTTTGAATTCGACATATCATATTGTGACACTGTATAATAAACACATTGACTTGGCGGAATCTTGACTAATCATCAATTTAAGTAAGCACTTTTAATCATAATCAAGATCTTTCATAAAAAAATAACTAATTAATATAAATTAATATACCAAAAAAATAAAAATATACTTAAACAAACACGGTGAAATACACTACAATGATGAACCTATTCGGAAATATGCTTGATGATGGGGACTAACTTTTTGATGCTGGATAACATCTAATTGTTTCAATTCTCATATTAAGCAGTTCTGATGATATTCTCAACTAATAATGTGCAAAAGGATTGATGACGTGGAATGGACTGTCAACTTGATCTAATAACAACAGTGAGCTCGTTTGCATGTTTTTTGACATATTCAAAAGTTACCATCTCAGTTAAAAAATGGTTAGCCGATCAAAAACAATATCTATTTTTAATAAATGATATAAGCGTCACCCAATATAAATTTAATGACTCATCAAACCAAAGGTTCATTACAAAATAGACTCCAATGCGTAATATTTCTTAATTTTATTTTTTATATATTTACTGAAGAAGGCTGAGGTAACAGCCGAAACGTTTATTTTTATTTTTTATTAATATCATTGTTTTACATTAGCTGTATTGTGTAAGATGGAAACATGCGACGAATCGAAGTCATGATGAAGTGAAGCTCTGTGTTTACTAATGACCGAGTAATTAGATTCATGTTTCTTAATATTATAGAATTATGTTCTTTTATGCGTGTCCGAAGGTAACGTTTGGTTTGCCCGATATAACATGAAGTGCAATTCTTACAAGAAATTCTGTAGTGTGAGCCTTCCCAGTGAGAAATGATAGTTGAATCGACGTCGATTTGTTGTCGAATTGATGTCGAATCGATGACGATTCGACCAATCATTTCTCACTGAGTTACTTCATCATGACTTTGATTGGTCGCATGTTTCTATCTTACATAATGAAGCTAATGTAAAAAAAAGAGAAATAAGTGAAATGATTTTTATCAAAAAACATAAGAATTCGATAAATTTGCAAAGAAACACGGAAAATTTAAATTCTATTTATGACGATATTCTTAATCTATTTTAATCCTTTTTAATGTATTATATTAATTTATGTTATTATTGCATTATATTATTTTATTATTTTTACTTTACCTTTAATTATTCAGTGTTAGGTGAACATGATGTAACATTAAATCATGTTTAGTACATATGTGAAGTAAAGAACGAGGTTTCATTTGTTTTGTATCGCTTCATGATGAACATTGTTATCACGGTTGTGAACAAATACCTACTATCTCGTTATTTAAGATGTATTAATTAATATTAACGTTTAACATCAGCCTAAAGAGGACCCAATTCATCGATACGTTGCTGCACAAATAAATTAACACCATTAATAATAGCCAGTTGGTCGTTTAAATATTTTCCCGTATATATATATATATATATATATATATATATATATATATTGTATATATATATATATTAAATTTCTGATTTTGCATTTTATTTAAAAGCATCTTTATTTAGTGTAACTTATGGTAAACTCACTCAGCGGAATTTCCAATTCTATTCAGTAAAGATTCAAATTATTCACTTACAAGTAAAGTTAACTTTCTGTTACTTTCCGATTTTGATGAAACTCGGTATACTTGTACAGTAGTCAAAAATAATAGACACGTATTTTTTTATATCGGTAATGGTGCACTTTTAAGGTGCACGCAATCAATATTATGTTCTAAAAAATTCATTTTGTCTCGCTCTTTGCCGAACCCAGGAATAACCAACGAGAAAGTGACGAGAATCTATATTCCCACTATTTTTTGTATTTCTATTATTTATTTTTTTTAATTTTTAGAGTCTTTTCGCGCGTCGCGAATACTTAGGAGGAACGATGCGGGAATTAATTAACGTTATGCAATGATTAATAGTAACTGAGTATATTCTTCAACGCAAACTATAAATGTTAATACATGTACTTGTATCGCTCGGATTAATAACGTAATGCGTCCGTGCGCGGCAACTGTCGAAGACGGAATCTCTCGTCATCTTAAAAATGTTCTATTTATACCTTGCCTCAAAAACGCCCTTCGCTAGGCTTCGAGAAGCTTCGCAAATTTTCTATCTATTTTACTTGTTTGTTTCTGTCCTACTCGTCTTTCGTCTCGTCTGTTATATTTTATTTATATTTATTTGTGCCTTTGTCCTTTTCGTATATGTGAGTGTCCGTGTTCGTGTGCGTGTTTTCTTTATTAATTTCAGGGAAGTATGTGACGATGTAATCGCCACAAATTTAAAAATTTTTAATATTTTAATTTAAAATATTTTTTTATATTATCTATGTACCATATAATCACGTCACTTCTCACTAATTTTTTTATTTTTATAATTTTCGCAGAAATAACATATAAAAAAAAATCTTTTATACATAACGAATTTTCACACCAAGTATACTTTATAATTGTTATATCGTTGCATAATGCACATGTATCTTCACAATTTTTAAATTTTATATAAATTTATAAATTATTCAATAAGTATTCGTGGTACAAAAATGGCTACTTACAAGAGAAACTACTTATGTAAGTTATAGATAATCCCGTAGATTATTGTTTTAAAAATTGTAAAGATACATGTGCATATTATGCAACGATATATCAATCATAAAGTGTGCTTGGTGTGGAAAAATCGTTATGTATGAAATATTTTTTTATCATTTCTGCAAAAATTATAAAAATGAAAAAATAAGAGAAAAGTAACGTAATTATAGATAATTTAAAAACAATTATAAAAAATTAAAATATTAAAAATTTTTAATTAAAAAAAAATTTTTTAATTAAAAAAATAAAAAATAAAAATAATAAATAATAAAAATACAAAAAGAAATAGTGGGAATAGATTCTCGCCACCTTCTCGTCGGTTTTTTTTTGGATTCGGCAAAGAGCGAGAAAAAATGGATTTTTCAGACCATAAATTGGTTGCGCGAACCTTAAAAGTGCACCATTGTCGATATAAAAAAAATACGTGTCTATTATTTTTTACTACTGTACAAGCATACCGAGTTTTATCAAAATCGGCGAGTAACAGAAAGGTAACTTTACTTGTTAGTGAAAATTCAAACTCTATTTAGCCGAGACTCGAATCTTGTTTAGCTGAGTGTCGATAAAGTAGGATTTGAATTTTTCCTATAAGCGAGATTTGACGTGATTCGAGTTTTCCCTCCCTAAAGCAGATAAGTTTCTGGTTTTAGGTTGTACGCAAAAGAGTTTTGCAAAAAATATTAGATTTGTTTTGTGTGTAAGGGCGTTTTGTGTGCAAGAATATCTTTTGGTTTCAAGAATTTATCATTGTAATTCTCGTTGATTGATAATTTAAACAATTTCTAACAATTTTATCATATTTTTACCTTATCTTTCTTACATATCTTTGTTGTACTTACATGATCTTTTGAAGAAATAATGTTTTTACTCCTGTGTAATATTATTGTGCCACTAAATAACGTAAATTTAAAATAGATCAATGTAATATTAATACTACATAAAATTTAGCTTTATTTTATACAGTATTTTGGGAAGCTCTGTTGATTCTGAATTAAATTATGGAAAAAATATATGCATAAAAGAAGGATATTAATCCTGTCGTAATTTTAAGATAACTGAAGAGAAAAGTAAACCATTTTACATTAGTTACATTGTTGCTATTACAAACTATATTAGGAAAATCTATTTTTCTACATCCAAACAATGATGTTGAGATTTAACATATTAAGACGAAAGAAATTGTTTTATTTTTAACTTTAACTTAAATTGCATGTATGTCGCATCAATATTTAGTTACAATATTACATTTATAACAGGTATAATGGAAAATGTAAAAAGGACATTTGATGTAAACCAGAAGGCAATGGTCAACAAGCTACATAACATGCAGTGGCTGAAACATGCATCTCATTCATTGAATCCGTATGTTTAATCTTTACTTAAGATATAATTTTTGTATTGACATTGCTCTTGTGTGATATAAATTTTATTATTCATAATTTATCAATAAGTCAATCTATGTATGTATTTTTCTCCTTAGTAATACTATAGTTGTATAATGTATTAATAAAAAAATCTTATAATTATTGATTGTGCAATATATTACTTATATATAAAATATACAATTAATATGTAATTAATATATAAGTTATATTATTAATTTAAAGTATATAAAACTATCACAAGTTATACTTAAGTTTATAATATGCATCAATACTCTGGTGCATATGTGCAGGATCTTATATATAATAAATTAAGAAAAATAAAAATCTTTAAAGACAGAGATTATAATAAATCTTTTCAATAATGAAAAAAGGATGTAGAATCTTGCTCTTTTCGATAAGTTGGAATTTTTAAATTTTAAGATACATTAATACAATAAAAATATAAAATGTAGGATCTACAGTTCTGGGAACTAGTTCATACACAATTTATATTAATATTTGTCTTATATAAATTTTTAACTAGCTGGGTATATATAAATGGATGGATTAAAAAAAGATATATTTCTTTTTGTAATATTGCTTCTGCTTATACTTGAAAATTATTTTTATCGATTTGTTATTTCAGTGGAAAGGTGAAGCGTATACAAAAGCTTGATGCGAATAATAAATTAGAAATTAAAGATTTATTAACAGAAAATATTGAGACATTATACTCAATTGAAAACTCTCACAAATATCATTCCATGAAGCCATACAAAAGAGATTTATCTATTGATGTAATGCAAGATGATGCATATTTACCTAACCCGTTTCCAAATTCCAAAATGTTGATTAATCGTAAGGATAAAGGAGAAAAAAAAATATGTTAATGATTGCAAAAAGCATTGCAACAGCAAAATTGGATGCTCAATGTTATTCAAATAAGATGAAAAAAGATCAATCAAATAAAAAAATATCACAAAATAATGCTGAAGATATTATGCAGTAAGTGTAAAGAAAACTTAATTTTTTTATATAATTATATATTTTTTTATTAATATTAAAATACTCAGTTTTCAGTAATCATACCTTAATACTTTTTTGCACAGAATAATGAGACCAATCAACTGGCATAAAGAAAACAGATAATTGTTTTAAAAAAATATGTAATATTCAACATTCAGCTGCATACTTGTTTTATAAGCAACTATGTGTTTTTGTACACCACTTGATTGGTCTCATTATTCCGTACATAAAAGTGTTAAGGTATAATTACTGAAAACTGAGTATTTTATAAGATATATATATATATTTTACATTTTATGTCAAAAAATTGTTAACTTTAAACCTTTATAACTTAAAAAGTACTCCATAAAAATAATAATTTATTATAGGGCTTTAGAAAGCTGTTAAGATAATCTATAAAAATATGCAAAAAAAAATAGGTATTTCTATTTAAAAAATTAAAATTGACCTTTACGTGACTTTTAAATGATTTTACGAGATCAAATCAATGGCACTATCTACATCATTATATCTCCCTTCGAGTCAAACAACTTTTATTTGAAACATTTTTCCGTATCGTCCATATTTTTTTAGATATTTGCGTGGAAAAATTAAAATAAAACACTTTGTATATCACAATGACAAGTCATCAGTGCAGCAGTAATAAATAGCGTGTAAGATGCAGTTGTAGACAATTATTCATTTCGTTCTCGTGTTTTCTGCCTTTTTTCGAAAATATATGTCCCGATATCTTAGAAGAACTTTCTTGAGTTATCCATTTTCTTTCACTGTTCATTTACTGAATTCACTTATGGATGCGATCAGATTGATCGGAATCATTTGTTTGCTATCGTTTTACGGTCGTCTTAATAAGATGCGACCCTCTAGTCAAACGAACCCGTAGAAAAAATAATTCAGTCTGATTGAATAAAAAACGAGCTTAATCCCGATGTATTTTCCAGCATTGTAAGTATTACCTTTTTTTTAACTCATTAAAATTAAAATTTTCATTATTCTTATTAGCTGAATTTCTTCAATACTGTCAAATAATGATTGAAGAACGTGATCTAATATGGCAATTGCTGCTTCTTCTTTTTTTTCTCTTTTTTAAATTCAAAAACTAAATTTCATAAAGTTTCATACATATATTTATACATACATATATTTATACATATTATTAATTACATATAATATTTATTTTTTTAACTTGCTTTAAAGAACGATCATAACCCAGACAGCACACAATATTTATGATAAAGATTCATAAATATTTATGAATATATATTTTTTCAAATATATTATATAAATATTTTGAAAATGTTTTATAAAAACCTTTATTTAACATATTATAAAAACATAGATTAAATATTTCATATAATATTTATGGTATGTAAAGATAAATATTTATAGTAATTATTTTATAAATATTCTTTAATTAAATAATTGTTAGTTCTTTCATTTACCGCTATGTGACGTATCTCGTATTTGATTTTCGTCGTGAGAATTATATAAGGCTGGCAAAAACGGAAATTAATCAAATTAAAAATGCCATAAAATTATTTCTATTTTTGAGCTACATTCTGCAGAATGTCTTTTAATAGAATGTCTTGTAACAAATAAATTTACGTATATCTCGACGTGTGCGTAAATTTATTTGTTGAACTATTCTGTTGCCTAAGTAGTATATTCAGTGTATATTATAATTTTATATTCTATTTTAAAATAAATGTCTAATAAGTTATTTAAAATACTGCTTTGAAATACTTTAAAATATTTTACTCGGTATATTATATATATACTATATTATGAGTCATTCCACGTCAAATCGGCCACCCCCTGCTTAAAATTGTATTGAAATCTAACTTGAGATAACAAAATTTAATTTAAAGCTTCTAGATTTTGATACTGTCCGATGATTTTGAAAAAAAAAAATTAAAGTAGAGATTTTATATTCAATAATAAGTACTATCTTATAAAAACTACTATTTCTTGCAGATAAAGTGCAAAAGTCAAGTTTTCAATATACTTTTACCTGCTGAATCAGAATCTGAAAAACACATGTAAAAATATTAAAATAATATAAATAAATAATTAAATAAATTATATGTATATCTTGCAAATAAATACTTAGTTATTATTGATTAGGTGTCCACTTTTTTGTGAAAGATGAAAATATTTTTATTATTTCTAACAATGTTTTCTTTTCTTCTTAATACTGAATTTCTGTGCCATAACATTAATAGTTATTGTAATCTGCATAATTATACCATTTGTCAATATCAGTTTTTAATGATATAATGTTTAACATTATTGCATTGTAAAAGATTGATATCATCTCGTGCAACTCTACTTCATTAAAAGCTCATTAAAAATTTATATTGACAAATGGTATAATTGTGCTGAATACAATATCTGATTAATGTTACGACACACAATTATTGTATTAAAAAGAGAAACGTTCTTCAAAATATTTACACTAGTTTCAAAGATGATATCACTAATAACTATAAATGTATTTATTTGCAAAATTATATAATTTTTTTTCAGATTAGAATAAAGCAAAATTATGTTGAAAATTATTTTTGTACCTTATCTGCAAGAAATAGTACAGATTTGAATAATAAAAAAAAACACTAAAGATCATTTTCTATTCGACTGATCGAAGTCATTACCTGAAATTTTTCAAAATCACTAGACAGCATCAAAAACAATAGCATAAAAGTTTTAAGCTTAATTTTAGCAAATCTAATTTATTTTAATGTAATTTTTTTTAACAGGTCGATTCGGAATATAATTCATATATATACCTATTATATGTACCACTATTATTTCTCTCTCTCTCTAATAAAAAATTTCTAATAAAATATTTGTTGTAACCTATTTAATGTGATTAAAGCAAATACATAATTTTATGTATATTGCAATTGGGATATATAGTCAATAAAATTATTTTAATTGCGATAATATGAGAGAGAAACATAGACAATAGTATAATCCTTACACAATTTTTTCTAAGATAATTTTGATTAAGTTTTACACAACATCGTGCAAAAATACTTCACCCTATAATTTTTTAAAATTATAATTACTATTAATTTTATAATTAATTTTTTTAATTTTAATTAGGTGTCATTAATTCTTATATAATTTTATTTTGGATTTCATAATTATTTACGATTATTATTATGAGAATTTATATTAATTACATATTGTACATGATGTTTTAAATTTATATTTTTATTATTATTTTAAAAACACCATTACTTCGAAAATGGATGTTATTCTCATTTTAACTGAACCTTCTTGCAAACAGAGATAATAAAAAATGCGGATTATCCCGCAAAATCGACACAAGATGGATCTTTCGACATTACACTGCATCCCAGGTGGCAATAACTCTCTACTCGTATTATTGGTACACGGTGTTTTTTGCAATAGCATTGTTTGGATCGCTCTTTGGCAAAGACAAATTGCTCGGTACGACTTTTTGGTCAATTATCGAAAAATATTCTAATATTGTCAATCAAACCACATTATTGGAAAAATATCTAACGATAAGAGAAAAATCTCAAATTTAAATATTGAACGAAACTTAAAATATATATAAAAAGATATTATATGAGAAGACTAGCTCCCGCGCTTCGCACTCTCGGCACGCATTTATTAAGTTTGTTTGGTGTTCGCGAACGCGCTGCGTGAACAAAGGATCGCGCTGCACAAAGGCTGAGTCAGTTTTTCGTAAAACAAAGACTTTAATAATATCACACACGTATTGACAAAATACTATAACAACTTATTACAAAACCTTAATTATCTTTACAGTGAAATCGGAATCAAAAATCAAAGTGCGGAATAGCGGCGGTCGTCAACGAATTTTGCGGTTTATCGGATAAGCGGTTTGCGATATGTTTTCACGACGGAAAAGCGATAAAGCTGGCAAGCGGGGTGAGAGCTCCTCATTTATAATTTCCGGAGCGGAGCCCACCTTCGTGTGACGCGCCAATAATTTTGCGTCTTTTTAAAGTTGCGCGAGGTGACCTGAGCGTATTACGCGTAATTGGCCGCTGTCAAATTTGACAGAACAACGGCTGTTAGAAAGCATGCGCGAGCTGGCAATCACGATGATTATTGGCGAAACGAGGCGCCCGTGAGAAGCCGCGCATGCTCAAGAAAATATAATTATTCGGCGGAACGGTTGCGACACCGTTAATTGTTTATATTTCGAGCGTGTTTTTATACGACAGGATAATTTGTGTCGCGATATGTTTTCCAGAAAAAAACATATAAAAAACGATATGCCTGTTGACTTGCGATCGGAAGCGAATATTCTAGAATATTCCATTTAAAAATATAATATTTTATTACACAAGTAGTTTTCTATTATGCGTTTCAAACATTCCCGCCCGCCTTGTCGCACAGAGACAACATATTGTGGTATTTCGGTCGCGGAATCGCAAGTCGATAGTGATCGATGGTGGGGCAGGCGCGCCGGCGCGGCGAGGTTCACGTGATGATCGCGTGTAAAGTGAATCGATCAGCTGAGACGGCGAAAGTATGTGGCAGATGTGAACGGCGAGTGACCGATGCAGTGAGCGGTGAAAACGAGACAAGTGTTATAGTGAGGTGGTGAGTGAAATGAGTGAAGCGTGACAGTTGATATGGTGCATGACGTGATGATCGTGTAGTGAGTGATGCTATGCGTCAACGTGCGGTGTAGGAACGTCGTTCACGCCCGGAAGAAACACGAGCTTGACGAGTGGGCGCACGAGCTCGGACGTGGCCGTTCGGATCGTCACTACGCGTGTAACTCCATCGTCCCCGGGATGCAAACGCGATATGCGAGCGAGGGGCCATCGGTTCGGGGGGGTGATCTCGGAGCGAACGAGGCAGAGATCGCCGACGTGGGGTGCAGGTGCATCCTTGAGCCACTTGGTGCGTGGGGCGAGTCCGTGCATGTATTCGGATGACCATCGCTGCCAGAAGTGATCCCTCATCCGCTGCAGATGACGCCAACGTGACAAGGTGGACACCGTCTGCTCTGTCAATGACGGTTCTGACAAGGCGAGGAGCGGTGTCCCGATGAGGAAGTGACCGGGGGTCAGCGCCGAAACGTCCTCTGGATCATCTGAGAGTGCCTGCAACGGACGTGAGTTAAGACAGGCTTCAATTTGTGCAAGGAGTGTGCTCAACTCCTCGAACGTGAGGGTGGTCGCGCCGATCACCCGACGGAGGTGGAACTTGGTCGACTTTACGGCGGCCTCCCATAAACCACCAAAATGCGGGGCCGCTGGCGGGTTGAAGTGCCAGCGGATTCCTTGAGCGGTGGCGGCAAGGATGACACTTTGACCTTCGGCTGTCGCTGCGTTGAAGAGACCTCGCAGCGTCCGATCTGCTCCGATGAAAGTCGTGCCACAGTCGCTGTAGATCTCAGCACACAGGCCCCTGCGGGAGACGAAGCGGCGCAGAGCGGCGATGAAGGCCTCCGAGGTGTAGTCTGAGACGACTTCTAAGTGAACGGCCTTTGACCAGAAGCAGACGAAGACTGCGATGTACCCCTTGTGCGCACGGTGTCCACGCCCCTTGCTGGTCCGGAGGAGGATTGGTCCCGCGTAGTCCAAGCCGGTGCTGAGGAACGGTCGAGTTGGCGTTACTCGCTCCCGAGGAAGGTTACCCATCGGAGGCTGTGGTGTGGCGGCGCGCCATCGAGTGCAGGTTATGCATCGGTGTAGCTGCTGTTTGACGGTAGTCCTTCCTCGAGGCACCCAGAAGCGCAGGCGGAGCAGGCCGAGAGTCAGTTGCACACCTCCGTGCAGCGTCTGTCGGTGGCAGGAATCGATCACCAGCCGAGTCAACCATGATGCCGCCGGGATGATCATTGGATGTTTCTCGTCGAGTGGTAGCTGAGCATGTTTGAGACGTCCTCCGACGCGCAGCACGCCTTGATCATCGAGGACCGGACTTAACATCGCTAGGTGGCTTCGTGGTGGGCTAGTGCGTCCAGCAGAAGCCGCAGCTACGTCCGTAGGAAAGTGGAGCGCCTGCACCACTCGCAGCCATCGAAATAAGGCGACGTCCAGCTCGTCCGGATGCAATAGACGGCCAGGTATGGCGTCACGTCTCGCCTTATTGAGCCATCGCCGACACCATGCCGTAACCCGCAGCAGCCTGTGCAGCGTTGGAAATCGGAGGAGGAGGTCAGGTTCTGCCGAGACCGGTGCCTTGATTACCAGACCGGTGGCTCGCTGCTCCGGGAGGTCATCCTCTGGGACGTCGATGTTTGAACCCGGCCATGCAGTCTCGTCTCCTGAGAGCCAGGTAGGTCCTGTCCACCACAACTCATGATTGATTAATTCAGCAGGAGTAACACCGCGCGATGCGCAATCTGCAGGATTCTCTCGTCCAGCGACGTGTCTCCATTGAGCGTCTGGAAGCAGGGTCTGGATCTGAGATACTCGGTTGGCGACGAAGGTTTTCCAACGAGTGCTGTGTCCGCGGATCCAATGAAGTGTGACCCTTGAATCTGACCACAGATGCACCGGCGTCGTTGTCAAACCGAGAGTAGCGCGCACGTGGAGCATGAGCGTGGTAAGTAGAGCTGTTGCACAGAGTTCCAAGCGAGGTAACGACACCTGCTTGACAGGCGCGACCTTCGATTTTGCCATCAATAGGTTGATTGACGTTTTTTCTGTTGCAGCGTTGCGGATGTACACCACGGCGGCGTATCCTCGCTCTGAAGCGTCGGCAAACCCATGGAGCTGCAGTTGCGAATGGTCGTCCCCGGTGTTGAGCCAGCGAGTTACACGAATGTTATCCAATAGAGGAAGCTGATCCAACAACTGCCTCCAGCGGTGTGCGTCCTGATCAGGCAGCGGAGAGTCCCAATCCAGCCGTTGAAGCCACGTCGTCTGGATCAGGATTTTGGCTCTGATGACGACAGGCGCGAGCCAACCCATCGGATCAAAGAGCCGAGCCGTTTCGGCTAGAACTCGTCGCTTTGTGAGATCAGTGACTGGACGTGGACGAATTGAGAAGGAGAACCAATCGCCTTGAGGATGCCATCGGAGGCCCAGGGTAGCGTGACTCTCTTCTTCCCATGAGTGCGGCCCACGTTGCAGCTGATGTTCTGGTGGAATTCCTGTGAGCACCTGAGGATCGTTGGCGGCCCACTTTCTCAAAGGAAATCCGCCCGCCGTGCAAAGACTCCGTAGTTCCTGCTGAAGGTCGATAGCATCTTCCAAGCTATCGGCGCCGGTGACCACGTCGTCGACGTAGCAGTCGTGTCGCAGTGCCTTGACTCCGCGTGGATATCGTGCCTCTTCGTCTGCTGCGAGTTGATGAAGAGTCCTGATGGCGAGGAAGGGTGCACACGCTAGCCCATAGGTCACGGTCCTCAGCTCGTACTCGTGGACGTCGTCAGAGCTGTTGTGGCGCCACAGGATAGTTTGCAGGCGACAGTCCTCCGGATGCACGAGGATTTGTCGGTACATTTTCTCGATGTCCGTGACGAGCACGAACCGATGCCAACGCCAACGAAGTAGGACGTCAGCGAGTGCTGGCAAGAGATTGGCTCCAGTGAGGAGGTGTGCGTTCAGCGACTCTCCGGACCGTGTGCGCTGGGAGCCGTTGAACACGACCCTGAGCTTCGTGGTCGTGCTTGACTCCTTGAGGACCCCGTGATGCGGTAAGTAACACCTGGGGCTGCCAGTTGTTGTAATTGTGCTAACCTTCTCCATATGTTGTAGGTTCTCGTATTCCTCCATGAAGTCTAGATAGAGGTCACCGAAACGACGATCTCGTGCTCCTTTCCGCTCCATGGCATCCAGTAGGCGTTCAGCAGGTCGACGAGTCTCGCTGAGCGATGTCGGCGGCGGTGAAGTAAATGGCAGCCTCACCATGTATCGTCCACTGGACGTGCGTGTGACCGTGCGCACGTAGATGTCCTCGCATCTGGCTTCATCGGCGGTAAGCGGTGTCCCAGCCACTGGCTCGTGTTCCTGCTCCCAGAAGCGTCGAACCATGTCAGCGAGGTCGTGGTCTGCGGTGCACTGGAACGTGCTGCGATGTCCTTCGGTTGCTGCTGCATCGTAGCTCCCGGACAGGATCCATCCTAAGCTCGTCTGTTGGGCGATCGGCATCCGTGATCCGCCCTTGCGAAGACCTTCCTCGAGGATCAATGCGTAAACTTCTGCTCCAAGAAGTAACTCCGCAGGATCGTCGTCCAGGAAGCGCGGGTCGGCCAGTCGAAGTCCTTGGATGTGAGGCCAGCTACGATCTTCGCGTTGAGAGGTGCCTTGCTGCAATGAGATGCGAGGCAGCACAAAAGCAACCACGCGGAGCTCGACATTGGTCACGTCAGATGTGATGTCTAGCGTGACCTTGCCACGCGCTGATCCAGAGCGAGTCCCTCCGATGCCAAAGATGGACAGATCTGTTGAAGCTCGAGGCAGCCGAAGACGCTGAGCCAGTGCCTCAGAGATGATGGACACCTCGGAGCACTGGTCTATCAGGACTCGAACCTCGTGTGGTGATCCGTAGCGATCAGCGATCTTGACGCGAGCGGTTGCGAGGAGGACGGCCTTGTGTGTTTCAGTTTGCCGTGCCGTGGCCAGTGTGGTGGCAAGTGAAGTGGCCTCAGCAGATGGTGTTGATGTGGCTGCCCCGTGCAGCATGGTGTGGTGTCGCGCGTTGCACGTGAGGCAGTTCCTTTTTGACTGACACCGTGCTAGGAAATGATTGCCTAGGCAGTTGAAGCACAGTCGGTTGGCCTCCACGAACGTTTTCCGCTCAACCGCGGTCTTGGCCTTGAAGCCCTTGCACGTCATCAGTGTATGGTTTTCACGGCACAGTACACACTGAGGTGAATCTGTGCCCTGGTGCTTCGTGACGTGCGCTTTGACGAATCGTGATGTCTCTCCAGATCCCTTTGTGACACTCCTCGGTCGTGCGGCGTTGAGTGTCAAGATCCGTCGACTAATGAAGTCGAGAAGTGCCTCGTTCCGTGGTGGTTCGGTGGGGTCTGAAGTGGTTGACTCCCATTCGAGACGAGTGCGTGCGTCGAACAATTCGACGACCATGTGGTTGAACAGATCCATCCCGTGCGAGTTGATAGGACGTCCGATGCTCTCCTGTGCGTTGACTGCGGCGGTGACAGCGTTGTGAATGCGGCTCAGCTCCTCGGCGGTATCTCCCTTCATCTTTGGCACGGCGGTAAACGTGGCAAAGTTGGAGCGGATCAACTCTCTTTTGTTATTGTAGTGCTTGTCCAAGATTGCCCAAGCGCGATCGTAGTTGTCACTCGTGACAGGTAGTGACCTTATCAACTTTTCAGCCGGACCTGTCAGACACGAGCGGAGGTGATGAAGGCGCTCAATGTTCGAGATTGAATTGCTGCTCACGACTGACAGGAAGAGATCGCGAAAGGATGGCCAGTCAGCGTAGGCGCCAGAGAACGGCGGCAACTTGATGCGCGGCAGCGAAGACTTTGATGCGACGTCGACGGATGGAGACACGTTCGGCTTCCGAAAATGTTCGGTATAACTATCTAAAGTACTGCGTTGTGCAACGTACAGATTTTCCGTATCGCCATGTAACTCCGACTTGTAGTAATCGCTCTCGCAAAATTTTTCTTTCAGAGCCGCTCGAATGAGATCATGCTGTGTCTCGAATTTCGTCCACAGCTGATCTAAGATTCTGGTGCGTGTGGATACGGCACTGGCGGTGATGTTGGTGGTGCCCAGCTTCTTCAAATATTCCACGGAACGTGAAATGCGGACCTGGATCTCACGTTGACAGTCGATCAACGTGTTTACATCCATGGTGAACTAAGAGCGCCCACGAACTACACGAAGTCACGTTCACAAACTTGCGGGTGCCGGCGAGAAGTATCCGGCTCGAAGGACCAGAAATATGTTCGCGAACGCGCTGCGTGAACAAAGGATCGCGCTGCACAAAGGCTGAGTCAGTTTTTCGTAAAACAAAGACTTTAATAATATCACACACGTATTGACAAAATACTATAACAACTTATTACAAAACCTTAATTATCTTTACAGTGAAATCGGAATCAAAAATCAAAGTGCGGAATAGCGGCGGTCGTCAACGAATTTTGCGGTTTATCGGATAAGCGGTTTGCGATATGTTTTCACGACGGAAAAGCGATAAAGCTGGCAAGCGGGGTGAGAGCTCCTCATTTATAATTTCCGGAGCGGAGCCCACCTTCGTGTGACGCGCCAATAATTTTGCGTCTTTTTAAAGTTGCGCGAGGTGACCTGAGCGTATTACGCGTAATTGGCCGCTGTCAAATTTGACAGAACAACGGCTGTTAGAAAGCATGCGCGAGCTGGCAATCACGATGATTATTGGCGAAACGAGGCGCCCGTGAGAAGCCGCGCATGCTCAAGAAAATATAATTATTCGGCGGAACGGTTGCGACACCGTTAATTGTTTATATTTCGAGCGTGTTTTTATACGACAGGATAATTTGTGTCGCGATATGTTTTCCAGAAAAAAACATATAAAAAACGATATGCCTGTTGACTTGCGATCGGAAGCGAATATTCTAGAATATTCCATTTAAAAATATAATATTTTATTACACAAGTAGTTTTCTATTATGCGTTTCAAACATTTGGCATTTATTTTTTTTAATAATTAAAAACCTTTACAAAAATAACATTCCAAGAGCAAGAGTATTATTGCTCTCATCAAGAATAAGTATTGTTTGATCTTTGGTCAGCAACTTATTTATATAGTCATTTATCAAATAACTCACGTCAAGAAATAGAAGCTTATATCATCCCTAAGGGGTGATTTTGACAAAATCTCACCAAATTTTGACACCGATTTAAAAAAGATCAATCCATTACACGTGCGTGTGTATGTGTGTAGGATTCTCATCGCGATTCCCTGCTGTGACATACTGATTTAATAAAGAAAAAAAAGAGATATGTACCTTATATCACTCCTAAGATCTCAAGGAATATGTTAATGCTATGAACATCAGTCCAGTAGTTTTTAAATTAATAACGTTCAAACATACACCACCCGTAAAAATTTTATATATTATTATAGATACAAATGAAATATTGCAATGATGTTTTTCTTTTGTTTTCTAAGTTTTGTTTACTATCTATTAATCTGGTTACTTTACAAAATAGATAATTTTGTGAACCTTGTGCCTGATATCGGCATATAAATGTCAGTCTTTCAACTAAGGCAGTAGTGCACATAACTCATAGAATCCAATCGGGCAAGTTTCGTCGATACGACCACGAAAATCTATTAATCTATAATTCGATAGAACTTCCGAATTATAATCTATCGAGTGTTACGGTATCGATCGCGATATGCTAACGACTTAATGGTCGATCTCATTGCGCGGAATACAGATAACCCCGTTGTTAAAAATGTAGTGACAAAAAGAGAATTATTAAAAAATATTATAGTAGAAATTGTATAGAATAGTTAAAAATATTTTATTTACTTTTATAATAAACTAATATTTCATAATTTTAATTTTCTTAAGTTGAATTTAGGACACAATAATTTTCAAAACTTTTAAAATGAAAAATGTTTCTTTGAGAAATATATACAAATTTATTATATTTTCTTGGAAATTCAGATCTATTTATATTAAAAAATACTTTGAAGTATGATTTCGTAATTTTTAAAAAATTTTTGATCAGTTAGATTCGTATTATGCCCAACTTAATTTTTTTGATATTTTGGATTAACTTTTAAGATAGACGGACCAATATATCCTTAAAATCATGAAAGAAAAATATACAAATAACAACGATATAATAATGGGTACATTGGTGATCTGAATTATGGAAGTTAAATAAATTAATAAATATATAAATATAATAAATAAATATATATATAAATAAATAATAAATAAATAAATAAATAGATAAATAATTTAATTCAGCGATTAAAAGTACTCAAAAATATCGTTCGCTAGCTATCCACGTTTTTTGTTTTATACATATTATTATAAATTTAGCAATTTATAGATTTTTGATACATATTGAATTATTTATTGAATTATACATTATACACGCTGAATTATATAATTATATAATTATCATACTTTTATATAATATATGAAAAAATCTATTGACTTTGTCAAACTGTTGAATCTACAGAATGTGGTCAATAACGCAGCGCATCCTTTGCTCTTTAGATCAAACTATAATTTATTTTTTTCCATTAGTATAATATCACAAGTCATCGATGCAGCATTATTAAATAGTGGACAGAATGTTAATGCGCTCAGTTTATTCATTTCACTCATTTGTTTTCTGCCTTTTTTGATAATACAAATCCTGATATTCCAGAAAACATTCTCGATTTATTTTCATTCGCTATTTAGTACTGTTAATTATGGATGGAATCAGATTGATAGGATTTATGTGTTTGTTGTCGTTTTGCGGTTGTCTTGATGGGGCGATCATCGGACCAAACGAACCCGTGGAACAAATAATTCAATCCACATGGAACAATCTCGAACTCAATTCCGATTTAGATCTTACCACCGTAAGTATACACCTTTGACTAATAGAAACGAGGATTAAAATTTTCATTATTACAGTTAACTGAATTTCTTCTGCGCTGTTAAAAAAATGATTAAAAAACGCGATCTTATACATGGTGTCACTTAATTCGCGCCTACTAATTGTAAGTACATAGCGTTATTCCTTACCAAAAAATATTTTTGATACATAGCGTTATTTCTTACCAAAAAATATTTCTATACGTTTTCTTTCTATATTCTATATCTATATTACTTAATAAAGAAATATTTACACTGGTCGACATCATTTTTGCCTTAAAGCAAATAAAGTTGTTTCTGAAAAATTTTGATGCGTTGATTACGAATCTGGTTCAGTAAATGTCGTAACAGGGCAAGTTTTTGAGATATTCTAATTTAAAGGTGCAAAAAAATGAGATTTTAGGCCATTTTCAACTATACCTACATAATCTTTAAAAATTTTCTTTCAACATTCGGATTAATAGCATATTAAATTGCTATACTCACCCTTAACTTACCCTTTCCAATGCTAATTCGATTACTATACCCAGACAGCACAGAATATTTATAAAATATTTATAAAATATTTATAATAATTATTTTAATATTTTATAAATATATTTATCATAAATATTTTATAAATGTTTTTGGAATCTTAGATTCAATGATTTGTTAAACTACTGTGTTGCCTAAGTATTCAGTGTATATATTATAATTTTATATTGTATTTTAAAATAAATATCTAATGAGTTATTTATAAACAATTTTTACATATTTTTAATTTTTTATAAATGTCTTAAAATTATTTCTGTTTTTAAGCTACATTCTGCAACAGAATGTCTTTTAACAAATAAATTTACATACACGTGTATCATGTACATCGATATATACATAAAGATTTATAGAATATCTCAAAAACTTGACATGATACGACATTTTCTGAGCCAAATTTGTAATCAGCGCATCAAAATCTACCAGAACCAGCTTTGTTTGCTTTAAGGCCAAAAAAAGTTGTATTTTTATCGACCAGTGTTATTTAATAAAGTAGGGCAAAAAACGCCAAGTTGTAGCGTATGTACTTAGTGGACGCGAATTAAGTGACACCCTGTATACCGCGCTTACCGTTTTTATAGTTCAATCAAAATTAAAATTTCCGAAAAGTGTATGTACATCATCGTTAAATAAGTATTCTTTAAAAATATTTATCGTGTTTAAAACACACAAACACACAGTGTCTTACAACTTTCGTATAAAACATTTTCTTCGAAACTAGTAGCGTGTAGTTTTCGTCAAATTAAGTTTTCAATATTTGTTCCACATCTTGCTTATATAGCTCTGTATATCTATATGCAAATGTATATACAAACGTAAGAGGCAGTTTTGCTGCAATTCATTATTATTATACAATTATTGAATACATATTGGCATATATATATAATAACTCATGATATATCAAAATAGCTCCATATTTTATTTTTAAAAAGAATTATGTAAAAAGAATTATCTTTTTACACAGCAATTGATTCCTCCCATTATGTTGTCACTACAATTATTAAAGCAAGATCATCAGAAAATGAATGTTTTACTAGATACTTCAGAAGTTATATAAAAATGATATCAAATTAAAGTATAAAATATCTCGTGAATAATTTACTTCTTGATCATCCAATTCTTTTAATTTTTTATATAGATTATTGTAAGAAATCGATTTAGAATATATATTAAAAAACTGTGATTCTATTTAAAAAATTCAAAATTATTTGAGCTGGCCTTGGCAATACCATCCAAAGTCCAAATGATGAGATCAGTAAATAAATATTTTCAAACCATTTCTGTCTAATGTTTCAGATAGAAATTGTTTTTTTTTTTTTTTTTTTTTTATAAAATTTATCATTTTTCAAGATGTTCCGGGGTCTCGATCTTTGTCAATGATTAATTGAACACTCTATACGTATACATATACAAACATATTACATGTAAGAGAGATATGGAAAATAATATATATAATTAATCCTCTACAATTTCTTTTTAAAATACAATAATTTTAATAGAGTTTTACACTTTAGCTTGCAAAAATACTTTAATTATCCTATATTTTTTGAAAATTATAATTATATGCTTAATTAGATATAATTGGATTTATTTTAGATTTTATAATTATTCGTTATTATTATAATATAATTTTTATTCATATTTATGAGATATTGTATATCATCTTTTACATTTATATAGTTATTGTAAAACGCTACATTATTATGAAAATATCAAGAGACACGATATTGTGTGACGCCAAGTGCATGCATGAAAGATCAGGCCGACTGTGTATCTACCTATACGCGACATCCTCATTTCGCGAGTAGAACTTACAATTAGTTAAAAATTATTGATTTTTATATAAAAGCTACACAGATCGAATTTTTATATGTTTTAACCAGGGATTAAATTAATAACAAAAGTGATTTGTTATTTTATATTATACTCTCATTTTCGTTATTCTTTTTTCAGCCAGAAATAATAGAAAAAGCAGGTTACTCCACGGAAACTCACACTGTAATAACAGAAGATGGCTACATTTTGACGTTACATCGTATTCCAGGTGGCAACGGATCTCTACCTGTATTATTAGTACACGGTTCTTTTAACGACGACAGTGTTTGGATCACTCTTGGTAAAGGCAAAGCACTCGGTACGACTTTTTATATAATCATTGAAAGATATACCAGTAATGTTGATCAGATGATATCATTAATCTTTCTTTCAAGTAAAAAATATTGAAGAAAAAAATATTGAATTTAAATGACAAGGAACAAAAATATTTTAATGCACTTAGAATTGCGTTACATTTTTAGTTCATCTTATTTTTTAAAGTTTTTTAAAATTTAAAAGTTGAGTTTCAAAAATTTGTTACATAATAGGTATTTTATATACCTATGTATATTTTATATAGTTACATAATTTACATATATGATTATGATCAATTAAAATTAATATCAATCAAAATTAATATTTGTCGCTAGTGGTGAAAATAAGCTTAAACGACTTGACTACGACGTAACTAGCAATTTTATTTGATTATTTCACGACGTTTCGACCATTTGATTGTGGTCCTTTTCAAGTGAAATTTCATCAATTAAACCGAGATTAACATAACATCACACCGGTGTTATTTGAAATCGAAAGTTAAACGTTAAAAGAAGAACACGTCCCATCGTTATGATGTTAAAAGTTAAAACTTAAAAGAGGAACACGTCCCATCGTTATGATGTTTCGTCAAAAGACACTTTAGTCGTTGACGAAACATCATAACGATGGGACGTGTTCCTCTTTTAAGTTTTAACTTTTAACATCATAACGATGGGACGTGTTCCTCTTTTAACGTTTAACTTTCGATTTCAAATAACACCGGTATGATGTTATGTTAACCTCGGTTTAATTGATGAAATTTCACTTGAAAAGGACCACAACCAAATGGTCGAAACGTCGTGAAATAATCAAATATATGATTATATTTAGAATTGTAATTAGTGAATTATAAATCAGGTTACGGTGTTAATTTTGTTACAAAAATATTTTATTATAAAAATATGGTAAAAATATGGAATATGAAAAAAAGAAGGAAATCAAGTATTGCAAATATTTTTGCATTTTGTGTTCTAGCTTATTTATTAGCGGATCAGGGATACGATGTTTGGTTGGCTAATATGCGTGGAACTACTTATTCGAAAAAGCACATTACCTTATCATCATCAGATTGGAAATTTTGGGATTTTAGGTATTCCTAAAATAAAAAATAATAATTTTTAGAAAATAAAAAGTTTTTTCTCTGGTAAAGTTTTCGTAAATGCTTTATTATTAATACAAAAATTAAAAATTTTTGAAAACTATTAAAAAATATTATAGTAGAAATTGTATAGAATAGTTAAAAATATTTTATTTACTTTTATAATAAACTAATATTTCATAATTTTAATTTTCTTAAGTTGAATTTAGGACACAATAATTTTCAAAACTTTTAAAATGAAAAATGTTTCTTTGAGAAATATATACAAATTTATTATATTTTCTTGGAAATTCAGATCTATTTATATTAAAAAATACTTTGAAGTATGATTTCGTAATTTTTAAAAAATTTTTGATCAGTTAGATTCGTATTATGCCCAACTTAATTTTTTTGATATTTTGGATTAACTTTTAAGATAGACGGACCAATATATCCTTAAAATCATGAAAGAAAAATATACAAATAACAACGATATAATAATGGGTACATTGGTGATCTGAATTATGGAAGTTAAATAAATTAATAAATATATAAATATAATAAATAAATATATATATAAATAAATAATAAATAAATAAATAAATAGATAAATAATTTAATTCAGCGATTAAAAGTACTCAAAAATATCGTTCGCTAGCTATCCACGTTTTTTGTTTTATACATATTATTATAAATTTAGCAATTTATAGATTTTTGATACATATTGAATTATTTATTGAATTATACATTATACACGCTGAATTATATAATTATATAATTATCATACTTTTATATAATATATGAAAAAATCTATTGACTTTGTCAAACTGTTGAATCTACAGAATGTGGTCAATAACGCAGCGCATCCTTTGCTCTTTAGATCAAACTATAATTTATTTTTTTCCATTAGTATAATATCACAAGTCATCGATGCAGCATTATTAAATAGTGGACAGAATGTTAATGCGCTCAGTTTATTCATTTCACTCATTTGTTTTCTGCCTTTTTTGATAATACAAATCCTGATATTCCAGAAAACATTCTCGATTTATTTTCATTCGCTATTTAGTACTGTTAATTATGGATGGAATCAGATTGATAGGATTTATGTGTTTGTTGTCGTTTTGCGGTTGTCTTGATGGGGCGATCATCGGACCAAACGAACCCGTGGAACAAATAATTCAATCCACATGGAACAATCTCGAACTCAATTCCGATTTAGATCTTACCACCGTAAGTATACACCTTTGACTAATAGAAACGAGGATTAAAATTTTCATTATTACAGTTAACTGAATTTCTTCTGCGCTGTTAAAAAAATGATTAAAAAACGCGATCTTATACATGGTGTCACTTAATTCGCGCCTACTAATTGTAAGTACATAGCGTTATTCCTTACCAAAAAATATTTTTGATACATAGCGTTATTTCTTACCAAAAAATATTTCTATACGTTTTCTTTCTATATTCTATATCTATATTACTTAATAAAGAAATATTTACACTGGTCGACATCATTTTTGCCTTAAAGCAAATAAAGTTGTTTCTGAAAAATTTTGATGCGTTGATTACGAATCTGGTTCAGTAAATGTCGTAACAGGGCAAGTTTTTGAGATATTCTAATTTAAAGGTGCAAAAAAATGAGATTTTAGGCCATTTTCAACTATACCTACATAATCTTTAAAAATTTTCTTTCAACATTCGGATTAATAGCATATTAAATTGCTATACTCACCCTTAACTTACCCTTTCCAATGCTAATTCGATTACTATACCCAGACAGCACAGAATATTTATAAAATATTTATAAAATATTTATAATAATTATTTTAATATTTTATAAATATATTCATCATAAATATTTTATAAATGTTTTTGGAATCTTAGATTCAATGATTTGTTAAACTACTGTGTTGCCTAAGTATTCAGTGTATATATTATAATTTTATATTGTATTTTAAAATAAATATCTAATGAGTTATTTATAAACAATTTTTACATATTTTTAATTTTTTATAAATGTCTTAAAATTATTTCTGTTTTTAAGCTACATTCTGCAACAGAATGTCTTTTAACAAATAAATTTACATACACGTGTATCATGTACATCGATATATACATAAAGATTTATAGAATATCTCAAAAACTTGACATGATACGACATTTTCTGAGCCAAATTTGTAATCAGCGCATCAAAATCTACCAGAACCAGCTTTGTTTGCTTTAAGGCCAAAAAAAGTTGTATTTTTATCGACCAGTGTTATTTAATAAAGTAGGGCAAAAAACGCCAAGTTGTAGCGTATGTACTTAGTGGACGCGAATTAAGTGACACCCTGTATACCGCGCTTACCGTTTTTATAGTTCAATCAAAATTAAAATTTCCGAAAAGTGTATGTACATCATCGTTAAATAAGTATTCTTTAAAAATATTTATCGTGTTTAAAACACACAAACACACAGTGTCTTACAACTTTCGTATAAAACATTTTCTTCGAAACTAGTAGCGTGTAGTTTTCGTCAAATTAAGTTTTCAATATTTGTTCCACATCTTGCTTATATAGCTCTGTATATCTATATGCAAATGTATATACAAACGTAAGAGGCAGTTTTGCTGCAATTCATTATTATTATACAATTATTGAATACATATTGGCATATATATATAATAACTCATGATATATCAAAATAGCTCCATATTTTATTTTTAAAAAGAATTATGTAAAAAGAATTATCTTTTTACACAGCAATTGATTCCTCCCATTATGTTGTCACTACAATTATTAAAGCAAGATCATCAGAAAATGAATGTTTTACTAGATACTTCAGAAGTTATATAAAAATGATATCAAATTAAAGTATAAAATATCTCGTGAATAATTTACTTCTTGATCATCCAATTCTTTTAATTTTTTATATAGATTATTGTAAGAAATCGATTTAGAATATATATTAAAAAACTGTGATTCTATTTAAAAAATTCAAAATTATTTGAGCTGGCCTTGGCAATACCATCCAAAGTCCAAATGATGAGATCAGTAAATAAATATTTTCAAACCATTTCTGTCTAATGTTTCAGATAGAAATTGTTTTTTTTTTTTTTTTTTTTTATAAAATTTATCATTTTTCAAGATGTTCCGGGGTCTCGATCTTTGTCAATGATTAATTGAACACTCTATACGTATACATATACAAACATATTACATGTAAGAGAGATATGGAAAATAATATATATAATTAATCCTCTACAATTTCTTTTTAAAATACAATAATTTTAATAGAGTTTTACACTTTAGCTTGCAAAAATACTTTAATTATCCTATATTTTTTGAAAATTATAATTATATGCTTAATTAGATATAATTGGATTTATTTTAGATTTTATAATTATTCGTTATTATTATAATATAATTTTTATTCATATTTATGAGATATTGTATATCATCTTTTACATTTATATAGTTATTGTAAAACGCTACATTATTATGAAAATATCAAGAGACACGATATTGTGTGACGCCAAGTGCATGCATGAAAGATCAGGCCGACTGTGTATCTACCTATACGCGACATCCTCATTTCGCGAGTAGAACTTACAATTAGTTAAAAATTATTGATTTTTATATAAAAGCTACACAGATCGAATTTTTATATGTTTTAACCAGGGATTAAATTAATAACAAAAGTGATTTGTTATTTTATATTATACTCTCATTTTCGTTATTCTTTTTTCAGCCAGAAATAATAGAAAAAGCAGGTTACTCCACGGAAACTCACACTGTAATAACAGAAGATGGCTACATTTTGACGTTACATCGTATTCCAGGTGGCAACGGATCTCTACCTGTATTATTAGTACACGGTTCTTTTAACGACGACAGTGTTTGGATCACTCTTGGTAAAGGCAAAGCACTCGGTACGACTTTTTATATAATCATTGAAAGATATACCAGTAATGTTGATCAGATGATATCATTAATCTTTCTTTCAAGTAAAAAATATTGAAGAAAAAAATATTGAATTTAAATGACAAGGAACAAAAATATTTTAATGCACTTAGAATTGCGTTACATTTTTAGTTCATCTTATTTTTTAAAGTTTTTTAAAATTTAAAAGTTGAGTTTCAAAAATTTGTTACATAATAGGTATTTTATATACCTATGTATATTTTATATAGTTACATAATTTACATATATGATTATGATCAATTAAAATTAATATCAATCAAAATTAATATTTGTCGCTAGTGGTGAAAATAAGCTTAAACGACTTGACTACGACGTAACTAGCAATTTTATTTGATTATTTCACGACGTTTCGACCATTTGGTTGTGGTCCTTTTCAAGTGAAATTTCATCAATTAAACCGAGGTTAACATAACATCACACCGGTGTTATTTGAAATCGAAAGTTAAACGTTAAAAGAAGAACACGTCCCATCGTTATGATGTTAAAAGTTAAAACTTAAAAGAGGAACACGTCCCATCGTTATGATGTTTCGTCAAAAGACACTTTAGTCGTTGACGAAACATCATAACGATGGGACGTGTTCCTCTTTTAAGTTTTAACTTTTAACATCATAACGATGGGACGTGTTCCTCTTTTAACGTTTAACTTTCGATTTCAAATAACACCGGTATGATGTTATGTTAACCTCGGTTTAATTGATGAAATTTCACTTGAAAAGGACCACAACCAAATGGTCGAAACGTCGTGAAATAATCAAATATATGATTATATTTAGAATTGTAATTAGTGAATTATAAATCAGGTTACGGTGTTAATTTTGTTACAAAAATATTTTATTATAAAAATATGGTAAAAATATGGAATATGAAAAAAAGAAGGAAATCAAGTATTGCAAATATTTTTGCATTTTGTGTTCTAGCTTATTTATTAGCGGATCAGGGATACGATGTTTGGTTGGCTAATATGCGTGGAACTACTTATTCGAAAAAGCACATTACCTTATCATCATCAGATTGGAAATTTTGGGATTTTAGGTATTCCTAAAATAAAAAATAATAATTTTTAGAAAATAAAAAGTTTTTTCTCTGGTAAAGTTTTCGTAAATGCTTTATTATTAATACAAAAATTAAAAATTTTTGAAAACTTTATTTTAAAAAAATGTTGAGTTTTTCAACGAACAATATGAGAAGGACGTTAAATATATATATATATATATATATGTCTATATGACGCTGTATACATATATTATATAAATATCATTATATCCATTATATATGTTAATACATTATAATACATGCATAAAAATATCAGGTAAAATCATCAAAAATTGAATATTTTATGATATATTTCATAGTTTATATGTATATAAAAATTATGTCACATTAAAGACATTATAAAATATCTCAAAAACAATTAAATTTTCAGCCATCATATCATTATCACTATTTACGCATGATATTGTAAAATATTGATATTTTTAAATAAAAATATAATCTCATTTAAAAAATTCAAGTTGTTTTAGTATGATCTTAATAATATTTGCAAGGTTCAAACCGTTAAACCAAATAACTCTTAAATCAAAAAAGTTTGAAACACCAGTGATGCGATAAAAATTATTTATTTTTATTCATATATGACCAAACTGACTACATGGTTACATAAAGATAGATCACTACGTTTCAAACATTTATTTTCGTAAAATAATTGCTTTCTGAAATATTGAACAGTTCCGGATTTATCGTAAACTTTATATATATATAATTTTATATCACATACATATATTTATATCATATACTGAAACATATATACAAATGTGTGTGTATGTATATTTGAAGATTTTATGAAGATATATTGTATTTTTTATCAGCTTTCACGAAGAAGGAATGTATGATGTACCCGCGATGATTACATATATCACGAATATGAGATCACAACCATTGCACGCGTACATTGGTCATTCCATGGGCACAAGTTCATTTTACGTAACGGCAACAGAG
Organism: Nylanderia fulva; assembly: GCF_048542155.1. Classification (NCBI taxonomy): domain Eukaryota; kingdom Metazoa; phylum Arthropoda; class Insecta; order Hymenoptera; family Formicidae; genus Nylanderia; species Nylanderia fulva. The sequence continues at coordinate 52,698 of NW_028189485.1, read as the reverse complement.
CGTCCAAAATTTGCTAGAATGGTAAAAATGATGATCAATTTTGGACCAGCAGTTTTCATAAATCATATGAGAAGTCCACTACGACCAGTACTTTATTTGATAAAAGAGTTTCAGGTAATAGTATAACATATGTGAAAATACTATTAGAAAATAAATTATATTGTAAAATAATTGTATAGAACATGATTTTTTTGTAAAAAAAAAATTTTTTCTCTCAATTTTACCTGTAAAACAGAAGAACATATTTCTCTAATATTCTCTTAAACACTGTAGTATACCGTATAAAGTAAAAATGTTTTTCTCTAGTATGAATATTGAAACACCAATAAATATAGAATGTTATAGCTTACAATATGTTTTAAAAGTTGATGTTAGAAATTATAAAAAAGTATGAAAAATAATTTGTTTTGTTGTTACAAACTAATGCATAAACAGCACAACATTTTATATATCTTGTTTAAGATTTTTAAAATACTTTATAAAGTGGCTCGTTGCCGTTGATTGCTACTGTTGTTAAGAACTAATTTGTTACAATTATTGTTAATATTATAATTTCTTTAAAAAAATCTTAAATTTTTTGTTCTTGAAAAATACACTAAAAATTTGAATGAGTATAGATTTACGAGTAAATTATCATCATGTAATAAAGACATTTTTGATTGCAGTCATTATTGCGAGTTTTATTCCATGACGAATTATTCCCGCAAGAGTTTTATAACACATTAAAGACGTTACTCGGGTGCAACTTGAATTTTTACCGAGCAGAGATGTGCGCTAAAAATTTATTATTTAATCCCCTCGGTTACGACCCGGAGCAGTTAAATTTAGTGAGTAATAATTCTTCTACAAATTATAATAATAAATTAAAAAGGCTCTAATATACAAATACAAAATAGGATGTAAAAATGGCTAATAAAAATCCAGTGCTTATATTAAACACAACAAACTTGTTTCTATATTCTTTATTAATTATTTTACACAAAAAACTATTATATTATTTTTCTTTACTGGCTTTGTATTTCTTTTTTAATCTTGTATGAAGGTAACTACGGCATAATTTAAAAATTATTTATTTATTGTGTAAAATATTATAAAATTATATTAAAAATTAGAATATATTATAATATGATATTAGAGAAAAAGAGAGAGAAAGAAACAGAAAAAAGGAAAGAAAATTTATATATTATTATTTAATTATATTAAAATACTAGCTTTTCGGACCGCGCTTCGCGCGGTTCTCAAAGCCATTCTATTCGGACCGCGCTCCGCGCGGTCCTCATATAGCCTATATTAAATCCGTTTTAACACAACAAATTAATTCTTTTTTTGTATTACCGCGAACTACTTCCACATTTGTTGTTTGTCAAAATGTTATGTATAAAATATCTGGGAGAAAGAAATAGATAACATAGTAGTCATCCATAAAAAATTTAAACATTTATTTTGGTTAATATATACTTTAAATATTTTTTTTATTACTTAATTATTATATCCTTTTTTACATTTTACTCAATTATTTTTTATTTCTAATGTACCCACCGCTAACCCGCTATTATTAGCTCTCATACAATTTCATAATTCTTCAATTTACAAAATTTCCCTGTATATTACATTTTTTGTAAAACATTTTTCACTTTCTTCAATTAAATGTCCTTGATTGCTACATTCATCAATTTTAATTTTTACACTTTCTCTTTTTGTTGCTCTAGAAAATGCCACATAAAGTTGACCATGAGCAAATACAGGATGTGGCAAATAAATTCCAATTTTTTCTAAACTTTGTCCTTGTGATTTATTTATTGTCATAGCAAATGACACTCGAATAGGAAACTGTCTTCGTTTAAACTTAAATGGCAGTTCCAAATCATTTGTAATTAAATCTATCCTCGGAATCATGACAATTTGTCCTCGAGCAGGACCTGTTATAACTTCTACATAAATTATATTATTTTTCAAATTAGTTACAATAAATCTTGTACCATTACAAAGTCCTTTTTTAGTATTTAAATTTCTTAATAAAATTACTGTAGCACCAACTTTTATTTTAAGCCGATGAACTGGCATTCCAGAAGGTGTTAGTGAGTTTAGAAACTCAGTTGGAAAATTTAATTGCTCCTGTGGATCATCACTTACAATACAGTCAATAGAGAGATACTCCTTTTCTTCTCCTTCCATTAGACAAAGAATTTCATCATTAATTTTGAAAGTATCCTCATTTTTAGGACAAAGAATCGCTCGATTCTGATTTTCTCTAATCCTTTTCATGGTAATTCTATCACCAAAAATCTCATTAATAAGAGATTCTTTTGATATAAAATCTTGTGGAATTTCAATCGTGTCTAAATTTAGTCCATCTGTATTTGATAATTTACCATCTCCGAGTTGCATTAACCAATTTGCAAATTCTTTTTCTTCCGCAGTTCTCATATTTTGCTGTAATTTAACCTTAATTACATTCCTCCATATAGGGTTGTATTTTACAGTCGATTCAATTATCGCTGTTTTGTGTACATGAGGTACTACTGGAAGATTTTGTCTGAAATCTCCTGCAAATAAAATTACTTTTCCTCCAAATGGTTGATGATTCTTCATTAAATCCTTGAAAAGTTTATCAACTGCTGTTAAGGCATGTCCAACAGTCATGCTTACTTCATCCCATATGATTAATTTGGCATTGATCAATTCTCGTGCAGCTTGAGAATTTCCTCTAATATTTGATTTAGCTGCATCATCAATTGGAATTGTAAGCTTAAACAGAGAATGATAAGTTCTTCCTCCTTTCAGAAGTGTGGCTGCAATTCCAGTTGAAGCACATGGAAGAATTATTTCATTTCTTCCTCGAATAACACTTAGAAATGTATTAAATAGATAGGTTTTACCACTTCCTGCAAACCCGTCAATAAAAAACAAACGCTTAGGTTCATTTTCATTTTCAATTGCTCGCATTACTATATCATACACGTATTTTTGCTCATCATTTAGTGTAGATAATAAATAATCACCACGTATTTTTTCTTCATTTACATTATACTCTGTTTCATAAATATTTATTTCAATTGGATTTGGTAATTGAAATTTCTCACAACTACTTCCATTATTTATCAGAATTTGTTGTATATGGTTTAACGCCATATTTTCGGGATTTACAACATTATTATTTACAAAGTCCTCAATCATAAAATCTTTGTATTTATTCCAAATTGTTGGTACATCTATTGGATTTCCAAAGATGCAAATGTAAGCAAATAATTCTCGAAGTTGTGCAGGCATATTCGATTCTGTTGCTTCCTCCATCGTTTTTCCCCAAAAGTCATCAGTTTCTACTAAATTTTTTGCAATTGCTGCATCCTTAAACGTATTATAAATAATTCCATTTACATTTCTCAAATCTTCAAAACATTTTGCTCCAGTCACATGTAGTAGAAGAAGACGGAGATAAAATCTTTCAATATCTTTTATGCTTACTGTATATAGTCTTGAAATTATTTTTTCACCACCTTTTTTACGTGGCTTCCACTTAGTTTCTTTTTTATTATAAACATAATGATAAGGAATATCTGTATAAAGATAATTTACTGCATTTTCATCATATTGATTTAATTTGAACCATGCAGTCAGCGTAGTATCTCGATTTAGCTCTCTTTGAGCAGCTTGTTCTTCATTTCCTGCTCGAAAATAAACCATTTGGCGATCAGGCAAATGAACTGCCAATCTTATTACTGTATGAGATTTCATGAACAGATCATATCCATTAAGTCTCCACATTGCTTCTGGAGCACTAACATATCTTGCATCCAGGAATGAGTTAACCTCATCTACTCTAATGAATTTTGTACCATCTCGTGCTTGCACTTCAATTGCAGCACAATCAAATCCTTTATGAATATATTTATATAGATATTTTACGCTCTTCACTGATGAACATATTTCTAAATTAATATGTCGATTATATTTCATGATTAAATATGGTGAATACGGCACCACCCATCGATTATCCACTTCTTTATTTCTAACGATGTATTTTATTCCAATATTCCTACGTTGATAGATGGGATATCCATTTACATTAGCATTAGTTTTATCACAAAATTCTTTTGGAAAACCTTTTGAACATTTTCCATCGTCCCCAGTGCAAGGATATCTCCTCGACGGATCTCCACATGGACCGTGAATCATGTGTTTCAAAACTTTTTCATTAAGTTCTGAATATTTTTCTTCATTAGGAATTTCAGCCCATACCATCATATCAATGACTTCTTGAAGTCGGGGCTTATCTTCATCGCTCAACATTGCAAGTAAATGCAAATGTGGAAGTCCTCTTTTTTGAAATTCAATCACACCTGCATAAGCTATAATATTTCCAAAAATTTTATTTTGAATTAAATCTTTTAAAATCTCTTTGACATCCAAATTAAATGTTTTAGCGACTAAATCAGGTCGAAACTCTATTTGACATCCATCAAGATTATCCTTAATTTCAGGACATTGAGGATTGCAAGTCATGGTTAAAAAAATGTCTGGTTTACCATACTTTCTTACCAAAGACATGGCATCTTGGTATCTTTCTTGCATGTTCCTTAGACTGCCCATAAATGAAGATGGTAATATTACAGGTACACCAACTGTAATTCCCTTATTTTGTGCTCGATTATCAAGGTGATCCATTAATCCTGAATAAAGTTCTGCTCTTAATTGAGGTTGATTTAATTTAATATAATTAAGTCTATTGGCTTCAGTTTTCATATAGGCATCAAGTATAAATTGACATCTCAATTTGCCTGCTCTTTTAAATTGGCTAAATTCGGCTCTTGGTGCCAATAGATGAGCATAATAATCCATTTGAGTTACTTTAAATCCTGAATATTTATAATTATAAGATTTCATTTCTGAATGCCATCCATCGTTACCATATGGATATAACAAAGGATAACACATTGGGTCACACCTTTTGTCCAGAATTGATATTTGTTGAACATCGTTTGAATTTTTATTATAAATCCGAATGTCTCTTTCAAATGGAGGCTCACCATCTACATTCTGAAAGACCACAGCTATTTCATTAGCTTGTGGAGCATTATATCTTCTTTGATCATGTTGAGGATCGTTTCGAAAGGACAACATTAAATTTATATTTTTATTCCCTATCGGATTAAGATCTTGTTCAACTTGACGCATCATCTTGAAAGTCTTTGCAAATTCATTGCATTCAACCATAAAACTTGACAAATTTTTCATTATTTCAAAATCACACTCTTGATTAGCTTTCTTATTCATTCTATGATTTATAGCTTCTTCTATATCTAAAAAGTAAAGCTGCGCAAAGCGCGGAGCTTGCCCATCTGCTGGGCGCATTGCTGTCGAAGTCAAATGATGATATTGCCCATGAATCTTTAAGCAATAAGGAGCATTGCTCACAACATCCAATGGATTTCTATTGCCCGGGGCACCCATAGAAGCCATAGCTAAAGCGCTATTATATGAACGAATATTATGAAGGAAATTTTTCGATGCATAATCATTTCCCATGTATAATTTTTTAATAAAATCAGGACAATTTATTGACTTTAATGTAAGCTTACCCTTTTGACAACAATATGTAAATTTCCCATCTTTAGGTTTTTCACATTCAAAATTTAACGATTTGCAAAATTGGCATTCTATATTCATTTGGCCAAGTGTATGAACTGACACATTTATTTCATTGCCCTTAGCAATTAGCGCAATATGATGATTTAATTGTCTAGCTTGTTGCCTTTCCTGAGCATGTCTTTGGGCATCAGCTTCGAGTCGTGAAGGAAATGTATGTATAAGATAAGAATATTGAATTTAAATGTTACTATGGTCAAGGCATACAAATTAAAGGTTTATTTACACGAATTGCACACATAATCACAAACACGTACACAAATTTTTTAAAAATTACTTCTTGGTATGACCAAGTCAATAAATGCGTATGCACATGGGTGCGTGGGTGGATGAATAGGATGATAAAAATTTGTTAAAATTATAGTAGCCATCCCCAACAAAATTTGAATACAAATTACGAAAAAGTCTGTGAATAAATGTGTGAATGCGTGGGTGGATGCGTGGGCGGGATAAAACTTTAAAAAACCACACAACAGCTTTCTCATAAAAATTTGCAACATTTTTGTACCAATTTCGTAAAAATTTGTCCATAAATGCGCACGCGCGTGGGTGAATGCGTGGGTGGAGGTGTAACACTTGAAAAAACCACATCTTCTTCATCTTCAAAAAATTTGCAACATTTTAGTACCAATTTTAAAAAAATCGGTTCATAAATATACGATTGCGTGGGTGGGTGCGTGGGTGGAGGGGTAAACTTAAAAAAATAAACCAGTAGTTTTCTCAAAAAAATTTGCAACATTTTGGTACTAATTTCGTTAAAATTGGTCCATAAATGCGCATGCGCGTGGGTGGATGCGTGGGTGGGTGCGTGGATGGAAGTGTAACACTTAAAAAAACCGCATCGTCGCTATCTCCAAAAAAATTTGCAACATTTTGATACCATGTGTTCAGAAATATTGCAAAAAAAGATTAAACATACCCTCCTCTGTAGAAAAAAAAAAATTAAAAAATTAAAAAAAAAACCCCACAGCAAAATTTGCAACATTTTGGTACCAGTTTCACGAAAATCGGTCCACAAATGCGAAAGTAGTTCGCGTACATACATACAGACAGACGGTGCTTTTGGTCCATAAATGCGCACGCGCGTGGGTGAATGCGTGGGTGGAGGTGTAACACTTGAAAAAACCACATCGTCTTCATCTTCAAAAAATTTGCAACATTTTAGTACCAATTTTAAAAAAATCGGTTCATAAATATACGATTGCGTGGGTGGGTGCGTGGGTGGAGGGGTAAACTTAAAAAAATAAACCAGTAGTTTTCTCAAAAAAATTTGCAACATTTTGGTACTAATTTCGTTAAAATTGGTCCATAAATGCGCATGCGCGTGGGTGGATGCGTGGGTGGGTGCGTGGGTGGAGGTGTAACACTTAAAAAAACCGCATCGTCGCTATCTCCAAAAAAATTTGCAACATTTTGATACCATGTGTTCAGAAATATTGCAAAAAAAGATTAAACATACCCTCCTCTGTAAAAAAAAAAAAAAATTAAAAAATTTAAAAAAAAAACCCCACAGCAGCCACCCCCGAAAAATTTGCGACATTTTGGTACCAGTTTCACGAAAATCGGTCCACAAATGCGGAAGTAGTTCGCGTACATACATACAGACAGACGGTGCTTATATATAAAGATGTGATATAATAAAAGGCCAACTTAACGAGCTTATATGCTAATAATTGAAAAATTTTTATTTATTAATTTACGTCATACTATACAAAAGTTACGATAAACGTTTCGACTGTACGACAGTCTTTCTCAATATCTTAATAATATGTTAAAAAATTAATTTAGTCATTTCGACATCATAAATAAATACAACAATTATAAGATATATATGACGAACGCAGTACAAAATTCATGATTGTTGGCATGAGTTAGAGCGTCAGATGCTGTTATATTATGTAACGACACTGTGAACAAATTAATATATCCGCTCAAATATTACAATACATTTAGATTTTTAATAAATAGTATTAACTTACTTTTTTGTCAACGAACATAACACCTTTGTTAAAAAATTATTTCTTTTTACTTAACATAATCACAATGTGTACTTTTTTAAAAAACAAATCGATATCTGTATCTTACAATGTCGGCGCGCTGTATATATACCCAATTTTTAAGATGACGTAGACAATTTTTTTAGAATATCATAATAAGAACCGTCAAGACGCTCGGTGTCCTTTTTTAGGTTGATACTGTTGTTTTCTTCTTTAATATATATCATTTCTGATATCAACCTTTTATAATAATTCTTTTCATAATCTAGGATTTTTGTGTCGTTCCAATTGAAATTGTGTGTAAATTTTACAATATGATCAGAAACCACCGAGTGCCTTGCTGAATCTAATCTAATATTATTTTTATGTTCATTTACTCTTGTACCTAATTGTCTTTTCGTCTGTCCTACATATGTAGCATCACAATTATTACACGAAATCTTATATATGACCCCCGAATTATTTTGGAGCTTATCTCTGTCTTTTTGCGTTTTTATGACTCTGTTTAATTTCTTTAGACATCTGTATCCTACTGTTATATTTGATTTCTTTAATTCCGATGCTACTAGTTCCGAGATTCTTTCAATATAAGGTATCGCTATGAATTTTTTATTATTGTCATTATTTATGATTTCGTTATTTATATCTTGAGTCATTTCTTTGTTTAATCTATTAACAATAAGGAACTTCAGTCTATTATTGATTTCTGAGAAAATGAGATCAAGAGGATAACTATTGCTCAATAAAATCTCTATGATTAATGTTAAATTTTTACTATGAAAACGGGGATGTGATAATAATATTGACCGGTCTACTAAATTATATATTACACTTTTTTTGTGGCATATAGGATGATTTGAATAATATGAGAGTGTTCTACCCGAAAATGTTTTTTTCTGAAACCAATCTATGTATATTATGTTATTTATAATTTTGAGTGAGATATCTAAAAAACTTATGCTACGGTTATCCTCTCTTTCTATTGTGAATTTTAATCTATCGTGACAATCATTAAATTTTTCTACTAGATATGTGACTTGATCTTCCGGCAAGCAAAGCAAGATATCATCGACGTAGCGATAGTAAAACCTTATATTAACCTTTATAGTTTCAAGAATCCTAGTTTCTATATCTTGCATGACAATATCAGCAATAATTGGAGATAAAGGCGATCCCATAGGAGATAATATTAGATTAGATTCAGCAAGGCACTCGGTGGTTTCTGATCATATTGTAAAATTTACACACAATTTCAATTGGAACGACACAAAAATCCTAGATTATGAAAAGAATTATTATAAAAGGTTGATATCAGAAATGATATATATTAAAGAAGAAAACAACAGTATCAACCTAAAAAAGGACACCGAGCGTCTTGACGGTTCTTATTATGATATTCTAAAAAAATTGTCTACGTCATCTTAAAAATTGGGTATATATACAGCGCGCCGACATTGTAAGATACAGATATCAATTTGTTTTTTAAAAAAGTACACATTGTGATTATGTTAAGTAAAAAGAAATATTTTTTTAACAAAGGTGTTATGTTCGTTGACAAAAAAGTAAGTTAATACTATTTATTAAAAATCTAAATGTATTGTAATATTTGAGCGGATATATTAATTTGTTCACAGTGTCGTTACATAATATAACAGCATCTGACGCTCTAACTCATGCCAACAATCATGAATTTTGTACTGCGTTCGTCATATATATCTTATAATTGTTGTATTTATTTATGATGTCGAAATGACTAAATTAATTTTTTAACATATTATTAAGATATTGAGAAAGACTGTCGTACAGTCGAAACGTTTATCGTAACTTTTGTATAGTATGACGTAAATTAATAAATAAAAATTTTTCAATTATTAGCATATAAGCTCGTTAAGTTGGCCTTTTATTATATCACATATTTTAATTGTATACGAGCCGAAGTTTAATTTATAAAATATATATATTTAATTATATTATATAAAATAATTGGAGAAGATTGTACAGACAAGTTTGTCGCGCATAATATCTGCGCCTGATTTTTATTAATTGTTTTCATACCTAATCTTCCGTAAAATGTCGCGATGAAAGAATATATAATAATAATCCTTTTTAGACTCAACTGCCCTTCATCGTGAGTCATATACCCGTCGCCGTCTCACTTAAGACTGTGATTCACATCGTTCAAATGATTGAATCGGGTACGCCTCGTCCATTTGACTACGGTGCAGCGAAAAATTTCTTGGTATATAAATCGGTGGAACCTCCAGAGTACAATCAATCGAGTATCGCGAATATACCGACAGCGATATACTACGGCGACAATGACTTGTTTATAAGTCCCATTGTAAGTAATGAAAAAAGTATTTATTTATTGATAAATAGTATAGAAATTATAAGATTTTACAGTAGTGATTGTGACTTAACTTTGTATATATGTAGATAAAATTTTGTATTTTTATAATCGAGAATATAACAAAAAAAATTATAGTGCATGATAACTCAAAAAATGTTTCTTCAAGGATGTGAAGATGCTGTACGATATACTACCTAACGTAATAGATATGTACGAAGTGCCATGGCCCAATTTTAATCATCTGGACTTTGTATTTGGTAATGATGCGCCAAAGCTTTTGTACGAAAGAGTTTTGAAGATCATGAAAGAGAAGTATTCAAACAATGTACTAACAGTATGATAATAAAATATATTGATGATCTGAATATTGCACATTAAACTCTGTAATAACGAACACGATTGATGTTATTTGCTTTAATTTCAATTAAGCAAGCTTATAATATAATTTAGCATTATTTAGAATTAATACTTGCGAAGTAACAATAACAATTTATTAATTTCTTAATTTTTGTAACATGTTATATATAGTTCATAAATTACGTATAACAAAATGTATATATTTTTTCAAAACTTTTTTATATTAAAATCTAATAAGAATTTTGATATTAATATCTATATTAATACAAAATACTAAATAATATTTATATAATAGATAATAATATTATATTCAATATTTTAAATATGTAAATAAAAAAACTTTGAAATGTAAAGTTTATTATATTTATTATATTTAATATTATTATATTTATTATTTTAAATATGTAAATAAAAAAACTTTGAAATATAAAGTTTCCATATTTTTGCGTATTAATAATCACGTTTAGCTCTTAATTAGCCCGTTTTTCTTCATATTATAATTAATATTTTAAGTTCATATTAATTATATATTAATATTAATATATATAATTAATTATATTAATATTAATTAATATTAAGAGAAATATTGAAAAGGAGAAAGTATACTAAATCATATCCTCTAAAGTAAATTTTAAACTGGTTTTTTTTTAGTTATTTCTAACTATGTTTTTTTGTCAACAATATATGCTAAATATTAACACAAATTTATCATTTACCTTTCATACATATACAAAGAATTTTTATATTATATCTTCATATATCAATATATGAATTTCTAGTAACAATGTCCAACTGTGGAATCTGAATGCGACCAATAATGAAATGTATTTTCTCTTTTCGCTTTTCTATAACAATCTTTTTTTCTATTATAATAAGATCTTCCATTAATATCACAATGACAATTCATCAGTGCAGCATTAATAAATAGTGTGTAAAATGCAGTTTTGGGAATTATTCATTTCGTTCTCGTCTTTTTTCCCTGTGTTCGAATATGTCCCGATATCTTAGAAGATTTTTCGAGTTATGCATTTTTTCACTGTTTATTTATTAAACTAGACGATCTTTGATATCGTTTCTATTGTTTATTTTACAACTGGCAAATTTTTAATCTTCGCAATGACAGTTGCTTAATGCTATGACTATAATTTTAATTCGCTGAATTTCTGTTATATACATAATTTTAATTTATTAAATTTCTACAATATTATGTACATAATTTTAATTTGCCAAATTTCTATTATATTGTTTGAAAACTATTTTGTATTGATATATGTATATCTTTATATATTTTTTTCTCATTTTGTTTAGTTTAATTGAATATAATTACGTGTGCGAAGCAAAATTATATTATTCTTTTATAATAAAACTTTAAAAATTGCAACGCTTGTATAAAATTATTATTGCAATGCATATGCATAAAAATATGTTTATTAATTACGTGATTCATAAATATATTTTTATGCATGCATTGCAATAATAATTTACAGGTATTAAACAATTGTAATAAATTGCCAGTTTGGTCGACTTGCTCATTAGATATTTGTTTTAATTATTACTGGCGACCTTTTGAAGAATTTATTTATTAAATAAATTTTTCTACAAGAATCTTTTGTGATCAAATATCTACACTTTCATTAGACTTGCGCGAGACTCCATACCCCATATGTCCGTCACGCTGCGTGGTTCGCGCGAGACTGATTCTCGTGCGAGATATCGGCAAACGCGGGATCCCGCATTACAGGAGAATCAGTCTCGCGAATTTCTTCAATTCTGTCAAAAAATAATTGAAAAATGCGATCTAAATTTCGCACAATTTCATATACATTATAATTAATTACATGTATAATGTAATATTTGTTTTTTAGGGTTTTTTTCATATTTAATTTTTATCGCGGTATCAATTAGTGTAAAAACAAGCGTGGTTGTTTTTAAAAAATATGTACTTGATAGTTGCAAATTACATACTTTTTCTTAAAAACAACTGTGCTTTTGGTACACCAATTAATTGCTGTCATCAATTTGTACATAAAAGTATTGAGATAAGATCATCGAAAAAGGAATATTTTACAAGATATTTTGTAATTTATGTAAAATTTTAACACCAAAGTACAAAATATCTCATAAATTATTCATTTTTTTATTATATCCTACCCTTATAACTTTTTATGCCAAATAAAATAATGGTTCCATATAAAAAAATAAAATGTTGGTCTTAATATAATAACCCTGTGTACTTTGATTAAAGATCAAATAAAGATCATTATCAGATGATTCCCTCAACATCAAATAATTTTTGTTGATAACATTTTTTTAAATGTCTAATTTGATAATACTATATAGTACTATATGAAACATTCTACGTCAAATCCCCTTGCCTAGAATTGTATTGAAGTCTAACTTGTGATTATATAAGATAACAAAATTTAGCTTAAAGCTTCTATGTTTCGATGCAGTTCAATGATTTTGAAAAAAATTTAAAGTAGAGATTTTGAATTCAATAATAAGTACTATCTTATAAAAACTCTACTATTTTTTGCAGATGAAGTGCAAAAGTCAAGTTTTCAATATACTTTTATTCGCTGAATCAGAATCTGTAAAAAAATAAAAATAAAATAAATAAATAATTAAATAAATTATATGTAAATTTAATAAGGAAAACAATTAGATATTTAAAGACAAGGCTCGTGTGATATTATAAAATTAAGATTTAGAAAGACAGGGCCAACTATAACGAGCATATTAAAATATGTGATATAATAAAAGGCCAACTTAACGAGCTTATATGCTAATAATTGAAAAATTTTTATTTATTAATTTACGTCATACTATACAAAAGTTACGATAAACGTTTCGACTGTACGACAGTCTTTCTCAATATCTTAATAATATGTTAAAAAATTAATTTAGTCATTTCGACATCATAAATAAATACAACAATTATAAGATATATATGACGAACGCAGTACAAAATTCATGATTGTTGGCATGAGTTAGAGCGTCAGATGCTGTTATATTATGTAACGACACTGTGAACAAATTAATATATCCGCTCAAATATTACAATACATTTAGATTTTTAATAAATAGTATTAACTTATAAATATAAATTTAACATATATAAGATAGGCAATAAGAGCCAAATCGCGGATGACAGTGCGTTATTCTAAACGAAACTAAATTTTTTCGTTAGAATTAAATACCTGTGCACAAGGCACCAAATTTTTACTTGGACACGGCCAAGATATAAAATTGGAATAATCTCTACAAGAGATTTTTAATTCCATGTATCCCCTATTCCCCCTAAAGAATTAAAGTGCGAGAGAAAAATATAGATCCGAAAGTCGCAGAATCGGGAATCGAACCCGAGACCTTTCGCTTGCCGGGCGACTGCTCTTCCAACTGAGCTATTCAGATCCTTTCGATTCTATACTTTTCTCTGTTATATATATTAATGTTGGTAAATAAACGCCTTTAAGCCAGCGTGTATAAATTAAGAGTTTAACTAGGCTCTGTAATATATAAATATAAATTTAACATATATAAGATAGGCAATAAGAGCCAAATCGCGGATGACAGTGCGTTATTCTAAACGAAACTAAATTTTTTCGTTAGAATTAAATACCTGTGCACAAGGCACCAAATTTTTACTTGGACACGGCCAAGATATAAAATTGGAATAATCTCTACAAGAGATTTTTAATTCCATGTATCCCCTATTCCCCCTAAAGAATTAAAGTGCGAGAGAAAAATATAGATCCGAAAGTCGCAGAATCGGGAATCGAACCCGAGACCTTTCGCTTGCCGGGCGACTGCTCTTCCAACTGAGCTATTCAGATCCTTTCGATTCTATACTTTTCTCTGTTATATATATTAATGTTGGTAAATAAACGCCTTTAAGCCAGCGTGTATAAATTAAGAGTTTAACTAGGCTCTGTAATATATAAATATAAATTTAACATATATAAGATAGGCAATAAGAGCCAAATCGCGGATGACAGTGCGTTATTCTAAACGAAACTAAATTTTTTCGTTAGAATTAAATACCTGTGCACAAGGCACCAAATTTTTACTTGGAGTTGTAGTATTAACTTACTTTTTTGTCAACGAACATAACACCTTTGTTAAAAAATTATTTCTTTTTACTTAACATAATCACAATGTGTACTTTTTTAAAAAACAAATCGATATCTGTATCTTACAATGTCGGCGCGCTGTATATATACCCAATTTTTAAGATGACGTAGACAATTTTTTTAGAATATCATAATAAGAACCGTCAAGACGCTCGGTGTCCTTTTTTAGGTTGATACTGTTGTTTTCTTCTTTAATATATATCATTTCTGATATCAACCTTTTATAATAATTCTTTTCATAATCTAGGATTTTTGTGTCGTTCCAATTGAAATTGTGTGTAAATTTTACAATATGATCAGAAACCACCGAGTGCCTTGCTGAATCTAATCTAATATTATTTTTATGTTCATTTACTCTTGTACCTAATTGTCTTTTCGTCTGTCCTACATATGTAGCATCACAATTATTACACGAAATCTTATATATGACCCCCGAATTATTTTGGAGCTTATCTCTGTCTTTTTGCGTTTTTATGACTCTGTTTAATTTCTTTAGACATCTGTATCCTACTGTTATATTTGATTTCTTTAATTCTGATGCTACTAGTTCCGAGATTCTTTCAATATAAGGTATCGCTATGAATTTTTTATTATTGTCATTATTTATGATTTCGTTATTTATATCTTGAGTCATTTCTTTGTTTAATCTATTAACAATAAGGAACTTCAGTCTATTATTGATTTCTGAGAAAATGAGATCAAGAGGATAACTATTGCTCAATAAAATCTCTATGATTAATGTTAAATTTTTACTATGAAAACGGGGATGTGATAATAATATTGACCGGTCTACTAAATTATATATTACACTTTTTTTGTGGCATATAGGATGATTTGAATGATATGAGAGTGTTCTCCCCGAAAATGTTTTTTTCTGAAACCAATCTATGTATATTATGTTATTTATAATTTTGAGTGAGATATCTAAAAAACTTATGCTACGGTTATCCTCTCTTTCTATTGTGAATTTTAATCTATCGTGACAATCATTAAATTTTTCTACTAGATATGTGACTTGATCTTCCGGCAAGCACAGCAAGATATCATCGACGTAGCGATAGTAAAACCTTATATTAACCTTTATAGTTTCAAGAATCCTAGTTTCTATATCTTGCATGACAATATCAGCAATAATTGGAGATAAAGGCGATCCCATAGGAGTTCCATGTATTTGTTTATAGATCGTTTCGTTGAATGTGAAGTACGTTGAAGTCAAAATAAATTTAATTACATTAACAAACTTATTTTTGTCTATTGATGTGTGGTTTTCAATGTAATGCCATCTATTATTTATGCTGTCTATTGCAAGGTCCACAGGAACATTTGTGAACAACGATATCACATCCAAAGATACGATTGTTTCATTGTTATTTAATTTAAGATCAGACAAAGCGTTGCACAATTCAAAACTATTGTTAACATGACTTTTGCCTTTGGGTAAACTTGTCACTAAAATGTTGTGTAAATATGCAGCTAAATGATGTAGTGCTGTATTGACCGATGATACTATTACTCTGAATGGAACATTTTCCTTGTGAATTTTGGGCAAGCCATATGCTTTAGGAAGCACTGAATCACTGGAACTTAAACAATAATAGTCTTTTTTTGTGATCCATTCATTTTTTAACCATTGTTTTAAATTTTTGTTAAGGTCTTTTTCTATTTTTATTATTGGATTGTTTTTGATTGTCATATAATTATCTTTGTCATTTAATAATTCTTCAACTTTGTCTATATAAAATTCTTTGGTCATTGCTACGGTCGTGTTTCCCTTGTCTGCTCTTGTGAAAATGATGCTGGGATTTTGTTTACAAAATGTCATGGTTTTTTTGTACATAACAGTAAGTTTGTCGTTAATTATGTCTTTCCTAGTATTGTTGTTTAAAAAAACAAAGAACTGTGGAATAGCTATGTTTCTTATTGTCGTGAGATTAGTTATGTTATTCGAATTGCTTTCTATGTCTTTAATGAATTCATGGACAGCTGTCTTTTTATCAGTATTAATAGGAAGGCTAAATTCACTACCTAATTGCAATAAATTTGTGACATCAGTTGGAATATCTACATCAGTCAAATTAATAAACCATTTATCATTGGTTTGTTCTAATGGATTAATAGTTCTGTTTATAAAATTTGTTGCGTTAATGTGGTTATTAATATATTTATTATTTTGAGAGTTTACACTATTTTTCTCTAAACAAGAAAAAACTATGGGTTTAATATTATTGTAGTAATCCGATTCTTTTTTTTGCAATAACCAACAGAATTTTTTCTTATGTAAGTAATGTAAGTTTAAAATTTGTTTTTTGAATAATCTACTATGGTGGTTATAAATCTCTTGCCATACCTGGGATGGGATGTTGTTATTTAATCTTTGTGTAAAGTATCTTATGTTTTTGTTAAAATACCCTATTTGTCTGTGCAAGTCAAATATCTCTATGTTTAATATTTCCATTCTAAATTTATGCAACACAATTAAATTAGTGAGAGATGTAATGTCAACACATAATTGATTTATTTCTTAGTATATACAATAATAATAAAATTAATAAAACGTTTCGGCTGTTACCTCAGCCTTTTTCAGTAAATATAAAAACAATAAAAATTCTTTTAAGAAAAATTATGACATATTACGCATTAGAGTCTATTTTTTAATGAACATTTTGGTTTAATAAGTCGATGAATTTAAATTGGGTTACGCATATAACATTTATTAAATTAGATATTTTTTCTAATCGGCTAACCATTTTTTAGTTAAGATGGTAAGCTTTTTGATTATGTCAAAAAACATGTAAACGAGTTCCCTGTTGTTAGTAGAACAGGTTGACGGCCCATTCCACGTCATCAATTCTTTTGAACATTATTAGTTAAAATTATCGTCAGAAATTTAAACAATCACGGTGAAATGTACTGCAATGACGAACTTACTCGGAAATATCCTTGATGATGGGGACTAACTTTTTGATGCTGGATAACATCTAATTGTTTTCAATTCTCATATCAAGCGGTTCTGACGATAATTTTAACTAATAATGTTCAAAAGAATTGATGACGTGGAATGGGCCGTCAACCTGTTCTACTAACAACAGGGAACTCGTTTACATGTTTTTTGACATAATCAAAAAGCTTACCATCTTAACTAAAAAATGGTTAGCCGATTAGAAAAAATATCTAATTTAATAAATGTTATATGCGTAACCCAATTTAAATTCATCGACTTATTAAACCAAAATGTTCATTAAAAAATAGACTCTAATGCGTAATATGTCATAATTTTGCTTAAAAGAATTTTTATTGTTTTTATATTTACTGAAGAAGGCTGAGGTAACAGCCGAAACGTTTTATTAATTTTATTATCATTGTATATACTAAGAAATAAATCAATTATGTGTTGACATTACATCTCTCACTAATTTAATATGCTCGTTATAGTTGGCCCTGTCTTTCTAAATCTTAATTTTAAATTATATGTATATTTTTCAAATAAATATTTAGTTATTATTGATTAGGTGTCCACTTTTAAAAGATGAAAATATTTTTGTTATTTCTAACAATATTTTCTTCTCTCCCCCCCATAACATTAATAGTTATTGTAATCTGCATAATTACACCATTTATCATTATCAGTTTTTTATTATATAATGTTTAACACTACTGCAGTAGAAGATTGAAGATTGATGTCACCTCGCGCATTTCTACTTCATTAAAAGCTCATTAAAAAACTGATATTGACAAATGATATAACTGTTCAGAATACAATAACTGATAAATGTTTACTGCACAGAATTATCGTAGTAAGAGAAAAAAAATATCCTTCAAAATATTTACATTAGTTTCATCTTTCAAAAGTACACATAATTCAGAAAATCCAATCGGACAAGTTTCGTCGAGATTCTACGGTGCCATGAAAATCTCTTAATCTATAATTCGATAGAATCTCCGGATTATATGATCTATCGAGTATTATGGTACCGATCGCGATATTCTATGCTAACAATGACGATGGTTGATCCTGTTATAAGTAATACAGGTAATCCCGTTGTAAAAAATGTACATTGACAAAAAGAGATTTATTAAAAAATATTATAATAGAAATTATTTAAATATTAATTATAGTGGAAATTTTGCTTTATATGGACCGAGGATGCGCCTACACTTGTGTACGAAAGAATTTTTTAAATCATGAGAGGGAAATATACAAACAATGTAACAACGATATGATAATAGGTACATTGGTGATCTAAATTATAGAAGTTAAATAAATAAATATACAAAGTAAAAAAAATAATAATAAACAAAGAAATATATATACATGAATAAATAATAAATAAATAAATAAATAATAAAATAAATAAATAAGTAAATAATTTAATTCAGTGATTTAAAATATTCAAAAATATTGTTAGCTAGTTGTCCACGCCTTTTGTATTATGTTATTATAATTTTAACAATTTATAAATTTTTTATACATATTGTATTATATATTAAACTATATATTATACACATTAAATTATATAATTATTATATCTTCATATAATGTATATGAAAAAATCTATTAACCTTTGTCAAACTGTTGATTCTATTGAACGTGGTCAGTAACGCAGTACAACCTTTGCTCTTTCTATCAATCAGTATGTAATTTATTTTTTTCTATTAGCATAATATCTCACGTCATCGATGTAACATTATAAATACAAATAGTGGACAGGATGTTAATGCGCTCAGTCTTTATTCATATTTACTCGCTTGTTTTCTGCCCTTCTTCTTCTTTGATAATACATATCCCGATACTCCAGAAAACTCTCTCGGGTTGTCCATTTTCATTTACTGTTTAGTATAGTTAATTATGGATGGAATAAGATTGATAGGGTTTATATGTTTGTTGTCGTTTTACCGTTGTCTTGATGGGGCGACCATCGGGCTAAACAAACTCGTGGAAACAATTCGATCTAGCTCGAACAATGAGCTCAATTCCAATAGAATTTTCAACACTGTAAGTACACACTTTAACTAATTACAATAAGGCTTAAAGTTTTCATTATTCCGATTAGTTGAATATCTTCAACGTTGTCAAAAATTGATTAAAAAGTGCAATCTTATACATGATGACACTTGATTCACGCTCACTATTTGTAAGTACATAGCGTTATTCCTTAACAAAAAATATTTTTTATACATTTTCTGTCTACATTTTTAATAAAGAAATAATTACACTGATCGACACCATTTTGGTCTTAAAGCAAATGAAGCAAATGTTTCTGGTAGATTTTGATGCGCTGATTACAAATGTGGCTCAGAAAATATATCATGTCAAGTTTTTGAGATATTCTAATTGGAAGGTGCAAAAATGAGATTTTAGACCTTTTTTAAAACAATATTTAAATATTTTCTTTCAACATTTGGATAGATAATATATTAAAGTGCTATTCTTAACCTTTACCACGCTTACTCGATTGCTATGATTCGAATCTGTTTTATCTTTTCAAGATATGTAAATCCTTGTATTTCCGCTACACGTATAGATATACCTTTATAAGTAACGTTTTTGCCTGGGATCAATAATAATCGTAAAAATTAGTAATTAGTTTTTCGACACTTAGCAACTAAGCACTATCAGCTGATGTGCATAAACAAATCGTTTTGTTGCCACTGCCAATGAGTTCGGAATTTATTAACAAATTCTCAAAGTTTCTCGCTTCATTCTTCAGAATTAAACTATTGGTTGTAAAAATTACATACTGCTGCTAATGTTAATTTAAACTACTTAAAAGTTTCTTCCTTGACATGAAAAATTAAGATAGTCGTTTGCTTTCGTAAAACAGAGATTTAAAAATAAGACACTTTTTAATTTTTATATCGATAACTATTCGTCAAATGAAAAAAGTCACTGCCAAGTGTCGAAAAACTAATTACTAATTTTTACAATTATTATTTGATCCCAGGCAAAATTGTTACTTATATTATTTGCTTATATTTTCATTCTCTACAACATCCTGTACGGTCCAAACTTATTTCAAATTCACCCTGTATAACACTTTAATATGCTATTTACCTAAATATTTTTAAAAAATTGTTAAAAATATTATAGGTCGTTGAAAATGGCCTAAAAGCTCATTTTTGCACCTTTAGATTAGAATATTTCAAAAACTTGACGTGATACGACATTTTCTGAGCCAGATTCGCAAATTAAAATCTACCAAACACAGCTTCGTTTGCTTTAGGGCTTAAAAAAAGTTGTATTCTTGTCGTCCAGTAAAAATCGCGTCCAATATGGACGCGGGGTCAGACACAAATGCGTAGTTACGCATCATATTTTTTGAAAAATTATACGCATACATTTACATCTACAAAATTTCCCAAACTTGTATATACATCATCGTTAAGTAAGTAGTCTTTAATAATATTTATTTATAAATATAAATTTAACATATATAAGATAGGCAATAAGAGCCAAATCGCGGATGACAGTGCGTTATTCTAAACGAAACTAAATTTTTTCGTTAGAATTAAATACCTGTGCACAAGGCACCAAATTTTTACTTGGACACGGCCAAGATATAAAATTGGAATAATCTCTACAAGAGATTTTTAATTCCATGTATCCCCTATTCCCCCTAAAGAAATAAAGTGCGAGAGAAAAATATAGATCCGAAAGTCGCAGAATCGGGAATCGAACCCGAGACCTTTCGCTTGCCGGGCGACTGCTCTTCCAACTGAGCTATTCAGATCCTTTCGATTCTATACTTTTCTCTGTTATATATATTAATGTTGGTAAATAAACGCCTTTAAGCCAGCGTGTATAAATTAAGAGTTTAACTAGGCTTTGTAATATATAAATATAAATTTAACATATATAAGATAGGCAATAAGAGCCAAATCGCGGATGACAGTGCGTTATTCTAAACGAAACTAAATTTTTTCGTTAGAATTAAATACCTGTGCACAAGGCACCAAATTTTTACTTGGACACGGCCAAGATATAAAATTGGAATAATCTCTACAAGAGATTTTTAATTCCATGTATCCCCTATTCCCCCTAAAGAAATAAAGTGCGAGAGAAAAATATAGATCCGAAAGTCGCAGAATCGGGAATCGAACCCGAGACCTTTCGCTTGCCGGGCGACTGCTCTTCCAACTGAGCTATTCAGATCCTTTCGATTCTATACTTTTCTCTGTTATATATATTAATGTTGGTAAATAAACGCCTTTAAGCCAGCGTGTATAAATTAAGAGTTTAACTAGGCTCTGTAATATATAAATATAAATTTAACATATATAAGATAGGCAATAAGAGCCAAATCGCGGATGACAGTGCGTTATTCTAAACGAAACTAAATTTTTTCGTTAGAATTAAATACCTGTGCACAAGGCACCAAATTTTTACTTGGACACGGCCAAGATATAACGGCGTTTATTTACCAACATTAATATATATAACAGAGAAAAGTATAGAATCGAAAGGATCTGAATAGCTCAGTTGGAAGAGCAGTCGCCCGGCAAGCGAAAGGTCTCGGGGTCGATTCCCGATTCTGCGACTTTCGGATCTATATTTTTCTCTCGCACTTTATTTCTTTAGGGGGAATAGGGGATACATGGAATTAAAAATCTCTTGTAGAGATTATTCCAATTTTATATCTTGGCCGTGTCCAAGTAAAAATTTGGTGCCTTGTGCACAGGTATTTAATTCTAACGAAAAAATTTAGTTTCGTTTAGAATAACGCACTGTCATCCGCGATTTGGCTCTTATTGCCTATCTTATATATGTTAAATTTATATTTATATATTACAGAGCCTAGTTAAACTCTTAATTTATACACGCTGGCTTAAAGGCGTTTATTTACCAACATTAATATATATAACAGAGAAAAGTATAGAATCGAAAGGATCTGAATAGCTCAGTTGGAAGAGCAGTCGCCCGGCAAGCGAAAGGTCTCGGGTTCGATTCCCGATTCTGCGACTTTCGGATCTATATTTTTCTCTCGCACTTTATTTCTTTAGGGGGAATAGGGGATACATGGAATTAAAAATCTCTTGTAGAGATTATTCCAATTTTATATCTTGGCCGTGTCCAAGTAAAAATTTGGTGCCTTGTGCACAGGTATTTAATTCTAACGAAAAAATTTAGTTTCGTTTAGAATAACGCACTGTCATCCGCGATTTGGCTCTTATTGCCTATCTTATATATGTTAAATTTATATTTATATATTACAGAGCCTAGTTAAACTCTTAATTTATACACGCTGGCTTAAAGGCGTTTATTTACCAACATTAATATATATAACAGAGAAAAGTATAGAATCGAAAGGATCTGAATAGCTCAGTTGGAAGAGCAGTCGCCCGGCAAGCGAAAGGTCTCGGGGTCGATTCCCGATTCTGCGACTTTCGGATCTATATTTTTCTCTCGCACTTTATTTCTTTAGGGGGAATAGGGGATACATGGAATTAAAAATCTCTTGTAGAGATTATTCCAATTTTATATCTTGGCCGTGTCCAAGTAAAAATTTGGTGCCTTGTGCACAGGTATTTAATTCTAACGAAAAAATTTAGTTTCGTTTAGAATAACGCACTGTCATCCGCGATTTGGCTCTTATTGCCTATCTTATATATGTTAAATTTATATTTATATATTACAGAGCCTAGTTAAACTCTTAATTTATACACGCTGGCTTAAAGGCGTTTATTTACCAACATTAATATATATAACAGAGAAAAGTATAGAATCGAAAGGATCTGAATAGCTCAGTTGGAAGAGCAGTCGCCCGGCAAGCGAAAGGTCTCGGGTTCGATTCCCGATTCTGCGACTTTCGGATCTATATTTTTCTCTCGCACTTTATTTCTTTAGGGGGAATAGGGGATACATGGAATTAAAAATCTCTTGTAGAGATTATTCCAATTTTATATCTTGGCCGTGTCCAAGTAAAAATTTGGTGCCTTGTGCACAGGTATTTAATTCTAACGAAAAAATTTAGTTTCGTTTAGAATAACGCACTGTCATCCGCGATTTGGCTCTTATTGCCTATCTTATATATGTTAAATTTATATTTATATATTACAGAGCCTAGTTAAACTCTTAATTTATACACGCTGGCTTAAAGGCGTTTATTTACCAACATTAATATATATAACAGAGAAAAGTATAGAATCGAAAGGATCTGAATAGCTCAGTTGGAAGAGCAGTCGCCCGGCAAGCGAAAGGTCTCGGGTTCGATTCCCGATTCTGCGACTTTCGGATCTATATTTTTCTCTCGCACTTTATTTCTTTAGGGGGAATAGGGGATACATGGAATTAAAAATCTCTTGTAGAGATTATTCCAATTTTATATCTTGGCCGTGTCCAAGTAAAAATTTGGTGCCTTGTGCACAAGTATTTAATTCTAACGAAAAAATTTAGTTTCGTTTAGAATAACGCACTGTCATCCGCGATTTGGCTCTTATTGCCTATCTTATATATGTTAAATTTATATTTATATATTACAGAGCCTAGTTAAACTCTTAATTTATACACGCTGGCTTAAAGGCGTTTATTTACCAACATTAATATATATAACAGAGAAAAGTATAGAATCGAAAGGATCTGAATAGCTCAGTTGGAAGAGCAGTCGCCCGGCAAGCGAAAGGTCTCGGGTTCGATTCCCGATTCTGCGACTTTCGGATCTATATTTTTCTCTCGCACTTTATTTCTTTAGGGGGAATAGGGGATACATGGAATTAAAAATCTCTTGTAGAGATTATTCCAATTTTATATCTTGGCCGTGTCCAAGTAAAAATTTGGTGCCTTGTGCACAGGTATTTAATTCTAACGAAAAAATTTAGTTTCGTTTAGAATAACGCACTGTCATCCGCGATTTGGCTCTTATTGCCTATCTTATATATGTTAAATTTATATTTATATATTACAGAGCCTAGTTAAACTCTTAATTTATACACGCTGGCTTAAAGGCGTTTATTTACCAACATTAATATATATAACAGAGAAAAGTATAGAATCGAAAGGATCTGAATAGCTCAGTTGGAAGAGCAGTCGCCCGGCAAGCGAAAGGTCTCGGGTTCGATTCCCGATTCTGCGACTTTCGGATCTATATTTTTCTCTCGCACTTTATTTCTTTAGGGGGAATAGGGGATACATGGAATTAAAAATCTCTTGTAGAGATTATTCCAATTTTATATCTTGGCCGTGTCCAAGTAAAAATTTGGTGCCTTGTGCACAGGTATTTAATTCTAACGAAAAAATTTAGTTTCGTTTAGAATAACGCACTGTCATCCGCGATTTGGCTCTTATTGCCTATCTTATATATGTTAAATTTATATTTATATATTACAGAGCCTAGTTAAACTCTTAATATTTATTTATTTATTTTTTATGCAGATTATTGTTAAGAATCAATTTAAAAAATATATTAAAAAATACTGTGGTTACATTTAAAAAATTCAAGATTATTTTTCTTGGCCTTGGCAATATCATTCAAAGTCCAAATGATGAGATCAGTAAATATTTTCAAACAATTTCTATCTGAAACATTTTTTTATAAAACTTAAAATTTTTCAAGATGTTCCGGGGTTTCGAACTTTGTGAATGATTAATTGAACACTCTATCAGTGTCTACACAAACATTATTAGATACATACATATTATATATTAGAGAGATATGGACAACAATATATAATCCTCTACAATTTTTTCTAAAATAATTTTAATTGACTTCTACACTTTACCTCGCAAAAATATTTTAATTATTTTATATTTTTTGAAAATTATAATTATATGCTTAATTAGATGTCATTAATGTTTATTTGATTTTATTTTAAATTTTATTATTTTTATCATGTAATTATTATCATAGTATTACCCTATATATTTATTATATATTGTATATGATCTTTTATATTTATATTGTTATTGTAAAACGCTACATTATTAAGAAAATATCAAGAGATACTGTAGTGTCTAGCTCCAAGTAAATGCATGAAGGGCCAGACCGACCGTGTATTTATACGCGACATCCTCATTTTTTTCGCGAGTACTTGATTATTGGTTTTCATATAAAGGCTACACAAGTAAATTTTTATAGGTTTTAATGCATAGCCAGGGATTGAATTAATAATACACAAAAGTGTTTTGTTATTTTATATTATACTCTCATTTTCGTTATTCTTTTTTCAGCCAGAGATAATAGAAAAAGCAGGTTACTCCACGGAAACTCACACTGTAATAACAGAAGATGGCTATATTTTGACGTTACATCGTATCCCAGGTGGCAATGCATCTCTACCTGTATTACTGGTACATGGTGCTTTTAACGACGACAGTGTTTGGATCACTCTTGGTAAAGGCAAAGCACTCGGTACGACTTTTTATATAATCATTGAAAGATATACCAGTAATGTTAATCACATCATATCGTTAATCTTTCTTTCAAGTAAAAAATATTGAAGAAAAAAATATTGAATTTAAATGGCAAGAAACAAAAATATTTTAATGCACTTAGAATTGCGTTACAATTTTAGTTTATCTTATTTTTTGAAATTTTTTGGAATTTAAAAGTTGAGTTTTGAGAGAGAGAGAAATTTTGTTACATACAGATGTATATCTGTATACAGATATATATATGTATATATATATATATATATATATATATATATATATATATCTGAAATAGTTTTATAACAAAATTAACACCGTAACTTGATTTATAATTCACTAATTACAATTCTAAATATAATCGTATATGTAAATTATGTAAATATATAAAATACACACACACACACATATATACATACATGTGTGTGTGTGTATTTTATATATTTATATAATTTACATATACGATTATATTTAGAATTGTAATTAGTGAATTATAAATCAAGTTACGGTGTTAATTTTGTTATAAAACTATTTTATAGTAAAAATATGATAAAAATATGGAATATGAAAAAAAAAGGAAATCAAGTATTGCAAATATTTTTACATTTTATGTTCTAGCTTATTTATTAGCGGATCAGGGGTATGATGTTTGGTTGGCTAATATGCGTGGTACTACTTATTCTAGAAAGCACATTTCTCTATCAACATCAGATTGGAAATTTTGGGATTTTAGGTACTCTTTTTTAAAATAAAAAAAAAATAAAGTGATAAATATAAGGCCAACTTATCGAGCTGAATATTCGAGATGTTCAGTCAACTACCATTTATTACATGTATAAATTATAAAACTACAGTCATTATATTAAAACTAACGCAAATTACAATCATTCTATAAACGTTTCGACCGCACGCGGTCTTCTTCAGTATAATTATTGAAATATAAATTCTTACAATTCACATAATATCGAAATTTAATTATAGTTATTCAGAATCAAGAGTTTTTGAGCAATTAACGCGTGTTTCAATCCGTCCTGTCCAACAATGTTCGCCTCGATATGATCCCTGATTTTGTTCAGATCTCGGATAGTTTCATCGTTAATATGCGAGAAATTAACCCGTTCCGTAGGCGCTGCGATTAATAAAAAATTACCGATCAACGTATGTCCAAATTATAATATGTATCCCCTACAATTGGTAGTATGCTTACCTATCATCGTTCTTCTTGACAATTTTGCTACTTATTAACAGTTATTAAGGATGACACATAACAAACCAACAATACAGAAAGACAGCTCATTTTAAACTCTACTTGATCGGAGAGCGTGCGTGTTTATATATGATCTAATATCTATGTTTTACTCGTTAATGTCCTATTTGTCCTATTATTATTTCTTGTTCGCTAATATATCCAAAATATCAAAATACGACTCGCTAAGTAACTCAGTATCTTTGTTTAAATTTAGTCCATTTTTTTGTTCCTTGATATGTAGCATCTCAGAAATGAGTCTTTTATAATAATTATTTTCGTTGTCCATGATCTTAACATTGTCCCAATTAAAAGTATGATGTTCATTTATTATGTGTTCAGAAATTACTGAATGTTTCGTTGAGTCCAACCTAATATTATTTTTATGTTCTTTTATTCGCGTCTGCAATTGCCTCTTTGTTTGGCCTACATAAGATGCATTACAATTATTGCAACTGATCTTATAAACCACATTCGAATTGCATGGATGTTTAGTTTTATCTTTCTGCGCTTTAATAATATTATCCAGTTTGTTGAGACATCTATACCCTACCATACAATTTTTATTTTTTACCGAGGAAACAATCATTTCTGAGATCCCATCTATATACGGAATGACAAAGAATTTTTTATTGACCGAGTCATTTCCTATACTTTTTGTTCTTTCTATGTTGGCCTGTCTCTCTATAATGCTCCCCTTAGATATGATGTGTTCTATCCGATGATTAATTTTGTTAAAAATCAGATCAAGAGGGTAACCATTGCTTCTGAGTATATTAATAATTAACTCCAAATTTTTATTAAAAAATAGTGGATGTGATAGCAATAGACATCTGTCTACAAGGTTATATATTATTCCAATTTTGTGGCATAATGGGTGGTTTGAATAAAATGATAACGTCCTTCCTGAGAAGGTTTCTTTTTGATACCAGTCTATATATATTTTGTTATTAATAATTTTAAGTGATAAATCTAAGAAATTCAAGCTATGGTTAACCTCTTGTTCGACCGTGAATTTAAGTCTTTCATGATAGTTGTTAAAATTATTCACAATCTGAGTCATATTAGTCATAGAGGTGGCCACTATTATGTCATCCACATAACGAAAATAAAACAAACATTCCAAATTCAACGCTTTGAGAACTGTATCCTCAAGATCTTGCATAACCAGGTCTGCAATAATTGGTGATAACGGTGACCCCATAGGGGTCCCAAACGTCTGTTTATAAATTATGTCATCAAATGTAAAATATGTAGAAGTCAATATGAATTTTATACCCCCCAAAAATTCGTCATTACAAAATAGGATTTTTCATCTCACCAGCGGGTTATTTAATCGTTTACCTGTACTCGCGTGGAATAGAATTTTCGAACATCATAACATTGCTTTTAAAAATTGCCACAACAGATTGGTTACTGCACACGAAAAGAAATTCAATTGGCTTAAGAGAAAACAACACTATAAGTATATCAACAGCATCAAACCTATAGATATACATTGTTCTTTACATTTTGAAACTTCACAACCGACGAAAATATCACAAAATTCTCTCAGGGCAATCACTAATGATGCCAAGGAGATCAATATACACATAGAAGCCAATAAATTTCTCAATGATACAATTAACCCTTTGGAAAATACTAATAAAAAATGGTTTGTTAATCTTTCCAACACAGACATTCCGCCTAACGTTTCTAATCTGTTGCAAATGGGTGATAAATTCTGTCTTCCGAATATTAGTAAAAAAACAGCGATACATGAATTCATCAAGGACATAGAGAGTAATAGCAAACGAAATAATATTAATAATCTCACAACGATCAGAAATATCGCGGTTCCAAAATTTGCACAACTTCTGAACACGAAGGATAAAAATGACGTAAGTCAACAAAAATTACTTGGTGCACACAGAGATTTAATAAAATTTTGTAAAGACAATCCGAATGTTCTATTCACACGCGCGGACAAGGGTAATGCTACGGTGGCAATGGAAAGATCTCATTATATTAACAAAATGGAAAACGTTTTAAAAGATGTCAACACTTACACTATTGTTAAAAAAAATCCGTGCAAAAAAATAGAGAACGATTTGAATGATTTGTTGAAGAGATGGCTTAAAGAAGATTATATTTCAAAAAACGAATATTATAAATTACGTTGTAGTGATTCTCTCCTTCCAAAAGCGTATGGATTACTTAAAATCCATAAGGAAAACTATCCAGTTAGAATCATAGTTTCATCGGTTGATACAGCTCTATACTCGCTGGCTTCGTTTTTACAAAACACCTTACGAACTAGCCTACCCAAAGCGAAAAGTCATATTAATAATAGTTTTGATTTGTACAGCATATTGTCTGGTAAAAAGATTGATGAGAATGATAGGATGTTTTCCTTGGATGTGGTGTCTTTGTTTACGAACGTTCCTCTGGATCTTGCGATTGACGGTATTAACGATAGATGGGATCACATTGGAATAAATACTAAAATACCGAAAAACGAATTTTTGGGGGGTATAAAATTCATATTGACTTCTACATATTTTACATTTGATGACATAATTTATAAACAGACGTTTGGGACCCCTATGGGGTCACCGTTATCACCAATTATTGCAGACCTGGTTATACAAGATCTTGAGGATACAGTTCTCAAAGCGTTGAATTTGGAATGTTTGTTTTATTTTCGTTATGTGAATGACATAATAGTGGCCACCTCTATGACTAATATGACTCAGATTGTGAATAATTTTAACAACTATCATGAAAGACTTAAATTCACGGTCGAACAAGAGGTTAACCATAGCTTGAATTTCTTAGATTTATCACTTAAAATTATTAATAACAAAATATATATAGACTGGTATCAAAAAGAAACCTTCTCAGGAAGGACGTTATCATTTTATTCAAACCACCCATTATGCCACAAAATTGGAATAATATATAACCTTGTAGACAGATGTCTATTGCTATCACATCCACTATTTTTTAATAAAAATTTGGAGTTAATTATTAATATACTCAGAAGCAATGGTTACCCTCTTGATCTGATTTTTAACAAAATTAATCATCGGATAGAACACATCATATCTAAGGGGAGCATTATAGAGAGACAGGCCAACATAGAAAGAACAAAAAGTATAGGAAATGACTCGGTCAATAAAAAATTCTTTGTCATTCCGTATATAGATGGGATCTCAGAAATGATTGTTTCCTCGGTAAAAAATAAAAATTGTATGGTAGGGTATAGATGTCTCAACAAACTGGATAATATTATTAAAGCGCAGAAAGATAAAACTAAACATCCATGCAATTCGAATGTGGTTTATAAGATCAGTTGCAATAATTGTAATGCATCTTATGTAGGCCAAACAAAGAGGCAATTGCAGACGCGAATAAAAGAACATAAAAATAATATTAGGTTGGACTCAACGAAACATTCAGTAATTTCTGAACACATAATAAATGAACATCATACTTTTAATTGGGACAATGTTAAGATCATGGACAACGAAAATAATTATTATAAAAGACTCATTTCTGAGATGCTACATATCAAGGAACAAAAAAATGGACTAAATTTAAACAAAGATACTGAGTTACTTAGCGAGTCGTATTTTGATATTTTGGATATATTAGCGAACAAGAAATAATAATAGGACAAATAGGTCATTAACGAGTAAAACATAGATATTAGATCATATATAAACACGCACGCTCTCCGATTAAGTAGAGTTTAAAATGAGCTGTCTTTCTGTATTGTTGGTTTGTTATGTGTCATCCTTAATAACTGTTAATAAGTAGCAAAATTGTCAAGAAGAACGATGATAGGTAAGCATACTACCAATTGTAGGGGATACATATTATAATTTGGACATACGTTGATCGGTAATTTTTTATTAATCGCAGCGCCTACGGAACGGGTTAATTTCTCGCATATTAACGATGAAACTATCCGAGATCTGAACAAAATCAGGGATCATATCGAGGCGAACATTGTTGGACAGGACGGATTGAAACACGCGTTAATTGCTCAAAAACTCTTGATTCTGAATAACTATAATTAAATTTCGATATTATGTGAATTGTAAGAATTTATATTTCAATAATTATACTGAAGAAGACCGCGTGCGGTCGAAACGTTTATAGAATGATTGTAATTTGCGTTAGTTTTAATATAATGACTGTAGTTTTATAATTTATACATGTAATAAATGGTAGTTGACTGAACATCTCGAATATTCAGCTCGATAAGTTGGCCTTATATTTATCACTTTGTTTTCAATATACGAGCGACAATTGTATTAATTTAAAAAAAAAAATAATTTTTTGAAATTAGATAGTTTTTCCTTTAGTGAAGTTTTTGTAAATGCAAATTTAATATAATTACAACAAAATTAAGAATTAGCATTTTTCCTAAATACATCTTATATTTATTTTTCAATATACCAATACGGTGCTTTCTTATTTTTATGTATAAATAATTTTTGTTATAAAATTATCAAAATTTTTACACAAAGAATTTTTTATACATATTACTTAAAGATTCAAGGAAACAGCTAATATATTCATCTAAAATTTTTAAAAATTATTTCAAAAACAAATGCATTTTTGGATACTTTAATAAAAATTTTTTGAGTTTTTGGACAAACAATATGGGAATGGCGTTAAATTTATATACATATATGTATACATATATTATATAAATATTATTGTATCATTTGTTAATACATTATAATACATGCATAAAAATATTGAGGTAAGATAATCAGAAATTGAATATTTTACGATATATTTTATAGCATTATATGTATGAAATTATATCTCATTAAAGTATAAAATAATTTAAAAATAATTAAATATCGCAAAAATAATTAAATATCTTCATCACTTTTATACACAATTTGTAAGATATTGATTTTTTTAAATGAAAAAATATAATAATCCCATTTAAAAAATTCATGCTGTTTAGTACGATTCTAATAATATTATCTAAGGTTCAAACCGTAAAACCAATTAAGTTTTCTTCAAATATTTTTAACATTACAATTCTCGTTTAAAACATATCTCTTCTTAAAATATTTCCTTTCCGAAATATTGGACAGTTCTGGACTTATCGCGCACTTTATATATATATATATATATATATATATATATATATTGTATATGTGTGTGTGGGTGTGTGTGTGTGCGTGTGCGTGTGTGTGTGCGTGTGCGTGTGCGTGTGCGTATGCGTGTGCGTGTGCGTGTGCGTTAGCATGTGCGTGTGTGTGTGTGTGTGTGTATATATATATATATATATATATATATATATATATAATTTAATATCATATATATGTATATTAATATTATATATACAGAAGTATATGTACAAATGCGTGTGTATATTTAAATATTTTATGAAGATGTATTGTATTTTCTATCAGCTTTCACGAAGAAGGAATATATGATGTGCCCGCGATGATTACATATATCACAAATATGAGATCACAACCATTGCACGCGTACATTGGTCATTCTATGGGCACAACAGCTTTTTACATAACGATAGTAGAGCGTCCAAAATTTGCTGAAATGGTGAAAATAATGTTCAGTTTCGGACCAGCAGTTTTCGTAGACCATATGAAAAGTCCAATACGACCAGTACTTTATTTGATAAAAGAGTTTCAGGTAATAATATAACATATGTGAAAATACTATTAGAAAATAAATTATATTGTAAAATAATTGTATAGAACATTATTTTTTACTTTATTTGTTGAAAGAAATTCAGGTAATAATATAATAGGTAAAAATACTATCAGAAAATAATTTATATTGTATAAAATAACTGTTTAGAATACTATACATATTAAATTTTTAATATTCTCTTAAATACTATAAATAAATACATACACTGAAAAAAACTATTGATTTCAAATAAATATATATTTCAATAGTGCCATTACCACCTGTTTTGTTTGAAACTAATAATATTGATTTGCTGTGAAAAAATACTTATTTGATAAGAAATCCTTTTTCAAAATAGATAAATATTTATTTGCTTCAAACAAATAGTGTTAATGGCGTTATTGAAATAGATATTTATTTGAAATCCATAACTTTTTTTAGTGTATAAGTAAATATATATGTCTCTAGCATGAATATTGAAACACCAATAAATTTCATGTTAGACGATTGAACAACTACGAATAGCCAAGAAGATAAGAAATAACTGTATTTTATTATTAAAACTTATTTTATAGTATTTAAGAGCTTGCAATTTATGTTAAAAGTTAATATTAATAAGAATATTTTGTAAGTCAGCTCTCCAATTGTTTGAAAAACTCCATATTCATCTCGACTAAGAGCCAAACGCGATGTTATTGCGACAAATTAAGATAAGAAGATTTTTGGAAACTGAGGAATTTGAATCCTATGGTTGGGATCTCAGAAATTCCCCTTGTTCCTTCTCTAAACATCCCCTGTAAGAAAAAGACGAGAAAAATATTGGTCCGAAAGTCGGCTGAATCGGGAATCGAACCCGAGACCTTCCGCTTGCCGGGCGACTGCTCTTCCAACTGAGCTATTCAGACACTTACAAATCAATATTTTTCTCAATGTTTATACCCCCCCCCACCCCCCCCTCCCCACCAAGGCGTCGTACCTGGTCCAAACGCAACAAATATTAATAAGAATATTTTGTAAGTCAGCTCTCCAATTGTTTTAAAAACTCCATATTCATCTCGACTAAGAGCCAAACGCGATGTTATTGCGACAAATTAAGATAAAAAGATTTTTGGAAACTGAGGAATTTGAATCCTATGGTTGAGATCTCAGAAATTCCCCTTGTTCCTTCTCTTAACATCCCCTGTAAGAAAAAGACGAGAAAAATATTGGTCCGAAAGTCGGCTGAATCGGGAAGAGCAGTCGCCCGGCAAGCGGAAGGTCTCGGGTTCGATTCCCGATTCAGCCGACTTTCGGACCAATATTTTTCTCGTCTTTTTCTTACAGGGGATGTTTAGAGAAGGAACAAGGGGAATTTTTGAGATCCCAACCATAGGATTCAAATTCCTCAGTTTCCAAAAATCTTCTTATCTTAATTTGTCGCAATAACATCGCGTTTGGCTCTTAGTCGAGATAAATATGGAGTTTTTAAAACAATTGGAGAGCTGACTTACAAAATATTCTTATTAATATTTGTTGCGTTTGGACCAGGTACGACGCCTTGGTGGGGGGGGGGGGGGTATAAACATTGAGAAAAATATTGATTTGTAAGTGTCTGAATAGCTCAGTTGGAAGAGCAGTCGCCCGGCAAGCGGAAGGTCTCGGGTTCGATTCCCGATTCAGCCGACTTTCGGACCAATATTTTTCTCGTCTTTTTCTTACAGGGGATGTTTAGAGAAGAAACAAGGGGAATTTCTGAGATCCCAACCATAGGATTCAAATTCCTCAGTTTCCAAAAATCTTCTTATCTTAATTTGTCGCAATAACATCGCGTTTGGCTCTTAGTCGAGATGAATATGGAGTTTTTAAAAGTTAATGTTAGAAATTATAAAAAAAAATTATGAAAAATAATATTTTTGTTGTTACAAAATAATGCATAAACAACATAACATTCTATATATCTTCCCAGATAACAAACTCACGTAATTAAACGTCAAAATAACGTCATTTTGACGTCAGCTTACTACCTGGGTTGTTCAGGATTTTTAAAAATACTTTATAAAGTAGCTCGTTGCCATTACTTGTTACTGTTTTTAAAAACTAATTTGTTACAATTATTGTTAATATTATAATTTCTTTAAAAAAATCTTAATATTCTTAATCTTTAAAAATATCCTAAAAGTTTAAATGCATTTATTTACGAGTAAATTATCATGATGAAATAAAGAAATTTTTGATTGCAGCCACTATTGCGAGTTTTGTTCCATAACGAATTATTTCCGCAAGATTTTTATAACACACTAAAGACGTTACTCGGTTGCAACCTGGATTATTACCAATCGGAGTTCTGCGTCAATAATTTATTATTTAATCCCATGGGTTACGATCCCGAGCAATTAAATTTTGTGAGTAATAATTCTTCTGCATATTATAATAATAAATTAAGAAGGCTCTAATATACAAAAAAAATAGGATGTAAAAATAGCTAATAAGAATCAGATGCATATATTAAACATGACAAACTTGTATTTATATTCTTCTCTAATTATTTAAAAAAACTTCTATTTTTATTTTTCTTTACTTGCTTAGTAATTCTCTTTATATATTTTATATAAAAGTAACTAGAGCAGAATTTAAAAATTATTTACTTATTGTGTAAAATATTATAAATTTATATTAAAAATTAAAATATATTATAACTTGATATTAGAAAAAAAGAGACAGAAAAAAATGAAAAAGAAATTTACATGTTAGTAAATTATATTATATAAAATAATTAGAGAAGAGTGTACACAGACAAGTTTGTTGCGCATAATATCTGCGTCTAATTTTTATTAAATCTTTTCATATATTTCCTAATCTTCCGTAATAAAATGTCGCGATGGAAGTATGATCCTTACGTTTCAGGATCGTGCGATTATACTTCCCAATAAGCAAAAAGTCATTGCTATAACGTTATTACTCATACAGCACAACAAGATTGCAGCAGCATTGTGGCAACATTTCATTGCAATGTTACAACATTGCATAAACATTGTGAAATGTTGCAGCAATCTTGCTGCAAGGTTGCAGCAACGGTAAAATGTCCGTTTTCAGAAACATTGTTCTATAACATTGCAGCAATAATGCAATAAAATATATATGTAATATTATTATTGAATTATTGGAAATGTGCCAAATACATGATCGGACTGAATGTTTTGTACCTAATACTTTTTGCGTGAATTTTATTTTCATAACATTTCTAAAATGTTGCTGCAACGTTGTTAAACTATATTGCAAATTTATGCCTATATAATATTTCCGCAATATTGCTATACAATATACAATACTGCAATGTTGTTGCAATATTGCTGCAAACTTGAGTGATGTATAAAATTGTTGTCAAGTATGTAGTTTTTAACATTGTATGCAACATCATGAATAAACTTTGACATTGATTTAAAGGTTTTGGTAATGTTATTAAATAATATTTTTAAAATATTTATAAAACATCAGTTAAAATACTTTTTGAAATATTTATTAATAATATTTTAAACATATTTATCAAACATTCACAGCAAACACAGTATATAAATGTTATATACTTAAGCATGTTACATGTAACGTATATGTTAGTTGTAATTTCCCACTCATAGATGTAACATTTTTAATATTACATATATTACATTGTAGATATATTGTCATTATATCCCAAGATAACACTGACTTATCAATACATCAATGTGTTATTTGGTAATATATTGATACTAGCTTTTCGGACCGCGCTTTGCGCGGTCCTCAAAGCCTTTCTCATTCCTCATAGCCTATATTATAAATCCGTTTTAACACAAAAAATTAATTCTTTTTTTGTATTACCTCGAACTACTTCCACATTTGTTGTCCGACTTTCACGAAATTTATATCAAAATAAATGTTTAAATTTTTTTTGGATGACTACTATGTTATCTATTTCTTTCTCCCAGATATTTTATTTTACACCGCGTTTTGCATATATTTAAATATTTATTATATATTTTTATTTTTATTTTCTTGTTTATTTTAATTTCCACACAATTTCATATTTTTTAAATATAAAACATTATTTTAGTTAATATATACTTTAAATATTTTTTTTATTACTTAATTATTATATCCTTTTTTACATTTTACTCAATTTTTTTTATTTCTAATGCACCCATCGCTAACCCGCTATTATTAGCTCTCATACAATGTCATAATTCTTCAATTTACAAAATTTCCCTGTATATTACATTTTTTGTAAAACATTTTTCACTTTCTTCAATTAAATGTCCTTGATTGCTACATTCATCAATTTTAATTTTTACACTTTCTCTTTTTGTTGCTCTAGAAAATGCCACATAAAGTTGACCATGAGCAAATACAGGATGTGGCAAATAAATTCCAATTTTTTCTAAACTTTGTCCTTGTGATTTATTTATTGTCATAGCAAATGACACTCGAATAGGAAACTGTCTTCGTTTAAACTTAAATGGCAGTTCCAAATCATTTGTAATTAAATCTATCCTCGGAATCATAACAATTTGTCCTCGAGCAGGACCTGTTATAACTTCTACATAAATTATATTATTTTTCAAATTAGTTATAATAAATCTTATTCCATTACAAAGTCCTTTTTTAGTATTTAAATTTCTTAATAAGATTACTGTAGCACCAACTTTTATTTTAAGCCGATGAACTGGCATTCCAGAAGGTGTCAGTGAGTTTAGAAACTCAGTTGGAAAATTTAATTGCTCCTGTGGATCATCACTTACAATACAGTCAATAAAAGCAAATTTTTTAAAAATTACTTCTTGGTGTGACCAAGTCAATAAATGCGTATGCACATGGGTGCGTGGATACGTGGGTGGGTGCGTGGGTGGATAAATAAAGTGATAAAAATTTGTTAAAATCATATAGTAGCCATCCCGGACAAAATCTAAGTACAAATTTCGAAAAAGTCTGTGAATAAATGTTTGAATGCGTAGGTGGATGCATGGGTGGGATAAAACTTAAAAGAACCACACAGCAGCTTTCTCAGAAAAATTTGCAACATTTTTGTACCAATTTTGTGAAAATTGGTCCATTAATGCGCATGCGTGTGGGTGAATGCGTGGGTGGAGGTGTAACACTTGAAAAAACCACATCGTCGCCATCTCCAAAAAATTTGCAACATTTTGGTATCAATTTTTACAAAAATCCGTTCATAAATATGCGATTGCGTGGGTGGATGCGTGGGTGGGGGCGTAAACTTAAAAAACCCACACAGCAGCTTTCTCAGAAAAATTTGCAACATTTTTGTACCAATTTCGTGAAAATTGGTCCATAAATGCGCATGCATGTGGGTAAATGCGTGGGTGGGTGAGTGGGTGGAAGTGTAACACTTAAAAAAACCGCATCGTCGCTATCTCCAAAAATTTTGCAACATTTTGATACCATGTGTTCAGAAATATTGCAAAAAAAATTTTTTTTGCAAAAACATACCCTCCTCTGAGGAAAAAAATAAAAATTAAAAAATTAAAAAAAAACCCACAGCAGCCACCCCCGAAAAATTTACAACATTTTGGTACCAGTTTCACGAAAATCGGTCCACGAATGCGGAAGTAGTTCGGGTACAGACAGACAGACAGATGGTGCTTATATATATAGATATAATTACAATATAACTACAATGTAATATATGTTATATTAAAATATTACATCTATGAGTGGGAAATTACAACTAACATGGATGTTACATGTAACGTACACGTTATATTATCTGTTATATTCCGTTTTATTATAGCAATGTAACAATTATATATCGGTTTTTGCTGGGTTATATCATAACGTTTAGAATATTTATATAATATCAACATTTTAAAACGTTGATTAAATATTTCTTGCTTATTGGGTTCAGATTTAACCTCGTATACAAATACACATCTGTTTATATATATATTTTTACTCCTTATTTAGACTCGGTTGCCTTTCATCGTGAGTCACCTACCCATCGCCGTCTCGCTTAGGACTATGGTGCACATCGTTCAAATAATTGAATCGCGTACGCCTCGTCAATACGATTACGGTCCAGAGAAAAATCTCTTGATATATAAATCGGTAGAACCTCCAACGTACAATATATCAAGTATCAAGGTACCGACAGCAATATATTACGGCGACAACGACTTGTTTATAGATCCCACTGTAAGTAATGAAAAAGTATTTAAATTATAAGATTTTATAGTAAAGATTGTGACTTGCGATTTATATAAATGTAGACAATATTTCATATTTTTATAATCGGAATAATTGCTCTTAAAAGAAATTATTGCATATAATAATTCAAAAAATTTCTTCAAGGATGTAAAGAGGTTTTACCATTTTCTACCCAACGTAATAGATATGTACGAAGTGCCGTGGGCCAATTTTAATCATATGGACTTTATATTTGCTAATGATGCGCCAAAGCTTTTGTACGAAAGAATTTTGAAGATCATGAGAGGAAAATATTAAAATAATGTTAGTTCACATTATCAATGTATGTATTATCATATCGTCGTTATATACATTTTGAGGATACGATAATAATACATTGATGATGTAAATTATGGAAATTAAATAAATGAATAAATAAAATAATTAATTAGTTCAGTGGTTTAAAGTACTCAAAAATCACTCTCTAGTTGTCTACGTCTTTTGTAATATATTATTATTATTTTAGAAATTTATTAGAGATTTAGAGATTTTTTATATATGCGCATATACATTGAATTATATACAGGTTGTTTCTGATACATACACATTATTATATCGGGTTGTCTATCTGCTTACCGACAGGGACATGCTTTATGAGAAAAAGAAGTCGACTTTATCACTTCAAAGTATACAGTATAAACACTTGTGAAATTGGATAATATAGATAATATTTACAATTAATAATATAGATAAAATAGTGTAGGTAAAATTTAATAATCTTTTACTAATTTTTTATTAAAAAATATTTTTTAATTTATCTATAATAAAATTTTTATCTATAAATATAATAAGTCATATATAATCTAGTAAATATAATAAGTCATATAATAGAATTAATCTATAAATTTAATGAGTCATATAGTAGTAGTAGTAGTAGTAGTAGTAGTAAATTTTATTGGTCCCCTTGGGGTTTCAATTCCCTTACAATTTAACAATACAGCAGCCGCATATACAAAGGTGCTAATTCAAACAAAAACAAAAATAAAAACAAAAAATATAAAACGCACGCTACCATGACCTCTTCGCTATTAACCTCTTAACCTATCTTATTGCTAACTTAACCTATCTGTCCTAAGGGGTTGGACTTCCGCTTTGGGTCGCCCGTTGTCCAGGCCATCTCCCCTTGGCTTCTGCCCAACCCCATGTACACACACACACGCTTCTTGGACTTCCGTTTCCTCTTGCTTTCTTTTCTTAAACATTCTTCCCCTTTGCCCCCCTCACGTCATTCTCTCCTCCATCATCCTCTTTCCCTCCTACTCTCTCCACACTTCTCTCTCCTCTCCCCTTTCTTATCTCCCTTTCTCTCTCTATCTCTCTCATCCATCCTTCCCCTTCTCCCTTTTCTCCTAGTATCTCCCTCACTACTTCCTGCCAACTCTCTTTCCTCTCCCCCCTCACTTCACACCTCTCCCATACATGCTCCCACGATTCTACCTCCTCTCCACATATCCTACATTTCCTCTTTTCTGCTTCCTCCCAATACCTGCTTTCTAAAATCTCACTTCCTAATCTGAATCTTGCTATCCTCCTCCATCTACTCTCTCCCCAATCCTTTCTTAAGTATTCTGGCACTCCTTCTCCTCTAACCTCCTTGTACCATCTGTTAAATTCTGATCCCTTTATTCTCTCCTCCCTCTCCCTCCTCTGCTCCTCCAGATCCCTCCTTATTAACTCCCCAAACCATCCCTCCTCCATACCTCTTCTCTCCTCCACCTCCTCTATCCTCCTACCTCTTTTCCTGAAATATTCTTCCCTTTCCCTTTCCCACTCCGATCCCACTATTCCTATTTTCGCCCTTTCTCTCATTTCCTCCCAGCATTTCCTCGCTAGCTCGCTTCCTCTTCCTTCCTCCATTCTCTTCTCGAAATTCCATGCCCTTTTTCCGGCTCTTATCCTCAGCTTCTCTCTTCTCAGTTCCTCCCTCACCATATAACCTGGCGTACCCCTTTCTACTCCTAATATCCATCTCAGGTATCTTTCTTCCATCCTTTCCATTCCCTCTCTCTCCTTCCACCCCCATATTTCCACCCCGTAGCTCATCACTGTCCACACCAATTTGTCGAAAAGCCATAATCTTCTCCCCCAATCTTTTCCAAACTTTCTCTTTCCTATTCCCCATACTTGCCCCATAATAGCCGCCGCTCTCCTCATCCTATCTTTCACTTGTCCTTCTTGTCCTCCATTCCTCTGTAGTCTATATCCCAGATACGTAAACTCCTTCACTTCCTCCATTTTCTCTCCTTTCCATCTCCACTCCCTCTTCTTCCATCTTCCTCCCTTTCTCCTAAACCTCATTATCTTCGTCTTCTTTGCGTTCAGCTCCAATCTCTTGTTGTCTAGATATTCTTCTAACCTTTCTACCATACTTCTCAGTTCCTCTTCCTCCTCTACCAACAACACCATATCATCCACGTATGCCAATGTATAAATCCTTTTTTCTCCTATTCTTACTCCTCCTCTTTTCACCTTCCCCATTTTTTCCTCTAAGTCCGCTATTAGGATGTTGAATAGTATTGGACTCAATGGGCACCCCTGTCTTACTCCTTTCTCAATCCAAAAACTCTCTCCAACTTCTTCCCCTATCTTTATCCTGCATGTTGTCTCTCTCATCACCATCTCTACCCTTCTTCTCAATCCTTTCCTTACTCCTCTCTCCTCCATTGCCTCCATTAATTTCTCCCTGTCTACCGAGTCAAATGCTGCTCTCAGATCTATAAATTATGCCGTTAGCCTTCCCTCTTTTTTTTCCAGTTGTCTATTGATTAGATAATTCATCACGTATATGTTGTCTATTGTTCCCATTCCTCTCCTAAACCCCATCTGATTTTCTGGCACTATCCCTTTTTCCTCCACATCCTTCCTCAATCTTTCTGTCAGTATCATCGTGTAAACCTTATACATTGATGGCATCATGGTTACTCCCCTGTAGTCTTCCACCTCCTTTCCATCCCCTTTTTTCCTTATCGGTGTAATCACTCCCTCTATCCATCTCTTCGGCCATCCTTCTCCTCTCCATATTCTATTACAAAAATCCAGCATCCAATCCTCCACGTTCCCTCCTCCATACTTCCATACCTCATTCGGAATCTCATCTATCCCTGTCGCTTTTCCTGCTTTCAGCTTCTTTATTGCCTCTCTCATTTCCTCTCTACTTATTTCCTCCTCCTCCTCCTCCTCCTCCTCCTCCTCCTCCTCTGTCCTGTTCCCCTCCTCTCTTCTTTCCTTTCTTACCTTTCTCTCCTCTGTTCCTCCTAACAACTTCATAAAATATTCTCTCCACTTTCTCATCTCAATTTCTTCGTTTATTCCTTTCCATCTTCTTCTCTCTCTGTTTATTATTTCCCATACCTCCGATTCTCTTTTCACCTCTGCTGCCTTCTTTTCCCATTTCTCGTTTTCTTCCTTTTTCTTCCTCTCACACAATCTCTTGTAATCCCCTCTTCTCTTCCTATATTCCTCCCCCTCACCTCCTTCCCTCCACCATCTCCTCAGCTCCCTCCTTACCTTTCTTTTCTCCTCTCTGCACTCCCCATCCCACCATCCTCTTTTCTCCTTCTTCCCTTTCCTCCAGTCCTCCTCTGTTGCTCTTAATACTTCCTTCATCCTCTCCTCTATTCTTTCCCATTCTCCATCTATCTCTTCCTCTCCTCCTCCTATTTCTCCTATCTCCCCCACTTTTCCCTCAAAAATCCTCCGGCCCTCCTCATTCCATACTCCTCTCCTCCCTCCTCTCGACTTTCTTCTCTCTCTTCTCTGCCATCCTTCTATCTCCACTTCTATTGGGTGATGATCTGAGTCCACCTTGTCTCTTATTCTTAACCTTCTCACCTTCTCTCCGCTATCCTCATTTCCAATTACGTAATCTATAACCGTGTTCCCTCTTCCTCCTGTACAAGTCCATTCTCCCTCCTCGTCTCCCTTTGTGTTACCGTTCATTATGCTCCAACCTCTTTCTCCCATGAATTCCAGTAGTTTTCTTCCCTCTGCATTGATTAATTTGTCTTTCAACTTTCTTTTCTTTTCCTCTTTCCTCTCCTCTTCCGCATTCTCCTTATCTCTGATTCTACCCCCCTCTTGTCCTGTCCTCGCATTAAAATCTCCTCCTATTATCGTGTAAACCTCCTCCTCTTTCTCCTCCGTCCACTTCTCCATCTCCCTGCACGCCTTCTCTATTCCTTCTCCTACGTATACTCCTATCACCCTCCATTTTTTCTTCCCTATCTTTACTCTTCCTACCACAAAGCCCTCCTTACTCAGCTCCATCATTCCTCCCTTCTCTGCAATCTCCTTTTTTATCCCCATAATCATGCCTCCTTTCGCTCTTCCTCTCTTCTTCTTTCTACTTGCTCTCTTGCACTCCCCATACATATCCTTTCGGTAGGTACCTTCTCATCTTCTTCCATCCTTCCTCTTCCATCCATGTTTCTGATAACACTATTACATCCCATTCCTCTAATCCTTTCCAAAAATCTATGTCCTTATTCCCTACTCCCGCTACGTTCCAGAAAACTACCTTCCATCCTTTTCCTCTCTTCTCCTTTTCCCTCTCTCTCTCTCTATCTCTACTTTAGCCCATCTTCCTTTCTCCTCTCCTCTTCCCCCATTATCATATTCTTTACATTTCCCTTCTCATCTCTCAGCACTTCCTTCTCCTCATCCCATCTCCACCATTTTTCTCCTATTTTTAACTTGCCATTACTTACCCATGTCCTTTCTCCTCTTTTCTCTTCTCTCCTTGCTATCTCTCCCAACTTTCGTCTTATCTCCCTTTCTTTCCATGTTAAATCCGTGTCTATCCTTTCTTTTCTGCCTTTCAGCCTCTTTTTCTTCTCCATCACTTCCCATTTCTGTTCTTCCCTCTCCAATTCCACCACCACCATTTCTCTCCCCATTTCTCTATCCTCCCCTATTTTCCTTATTTTCATTATCCTCGCTCTTGCCTCTATCTCCTCTAACAATTTTTCGGCTCCCTCTCTTCTTTTCCCCTCTTTAACTAATAAGCCTTTTATTACTATATTCTTTCTTTTTTCCTCTTTTTCTAATATCTCCCATTTCCTTTCCATTTCCCCTACTCTCTTCTGTAAACCATTCCCTGTGTGCTCTCTTCTTTCTCTCTCTCCCTCCTCCTTTTCCTCCATCTTCCTCTCCAGTCCCTCTATCCTCCTCTTCATA
Source organism: Nylanderia fulva (assembly GCF_048542155.1). NCBI lineage: Eukaryota > Metazoa > Arthropoda > Insecta > Hymenoptera > Formicidae > Nylanderia > Nylanderia fulva. The sequence continues at coordinate 8,555 of NW_028189485.1, read as the reverse complement.
CCTTCCATGTTCTCTATCATTTCTTTCTTCTCTCTTTTCCACCTTTCCATCTGTATCTTGTAATCTCTCCTTATCTCCTCCATCTCTCCTCTTATCCTCTCTCCCTGTTCCTTTATTTCCTCCCTGATCTCCCTCATTTCTTGCCACATATCTTGCAACAATCTTTTGATCTCTTCCTTCTCTCCATCCTCTTCACCACCTTTTTCCGGTGATCTCGTTGTCTTGTTGCTTCTCTTAAAGATCTCACCGCTCCCTTCTCCCGTTTTTTCCTCTAACTCCCTTTTTTTCCTCTTCATTAGATCTTCTATATTCCCTAGACTTCCACTTCTTTCTTTTCCCTTTTTACCTACCGATCCTATTATTCCTCCTCCCTCCGCTCCCTTGCCTCCCTCTTTCTTCCCACTCCACATGCTTTCAGACCCTTTTAATCCAAATCCTCTCCGCTTTCCTCTCTATACTCTTCCTTTCCCCTGTCCCTCTCTTTGCCTACTTCTCGCCACTCTACGTTCTTCCTAATCCTTGCTTCTTCTTTCCTAAATTCCCTAGCTATTCCCTAGCACCTTTACTCTATTTTTCTGCACCCCGCTTTCTTTCTTTATACCCTATACTCCCTGCCCACTCTCAGCTGTCACCAGCCTCCTATTTCTCTCTTTCCTACTTTCTCTGTCTAACTATCCTCTCTCACACTACTCTCTCACCCTCTCACTCTTCTCCCTCTTCCTTTTCAAACTATCCTCTCCACTATCTCTGTGCTCTAACCCCTTTAATCGCCCTCAACTCTTCACTATCACACACCACGTGTACTCTAATTCTGCACCGGAAACGGAAGTCTAATGAGTCATATAATAAATGTATTATATGACTTATATATTTAATATAAATTTATTATATGACTTATATATTGATAAATAAAAATTATATTAAAGATAAATTAAAAAATATTTTTTAGTAAAATTTTAGTAAAATTTTAATAAAATTAGTAGCCTTTAATAATATTTGTCGTTTTTTTATAATTATTTTATTTTATTTGTAGTATCGTTTAAACGCAGTGGCTATTAAACTTTTTTCCTTCTTTTAAAATACGTAATAATATGAACACACACACACACACACACACACACACGGAGTATCTTACAACTTTCGTGTAAAAATTTTTTTCAAAACCAATAGCATATAGTTTTTGTCAAATTAAATAGTTTCAATATTTGTTGTACATCTTGTGTATATAGTTGTGTATATATAGTTGTGCATATGTATATGAAATGTATATACAAATGTAAGAAGCATTTTGCAGTTCATTATATTATATATGATTAAATTGATATATGTATATACAGGGTGATTCAAAACAACCGTTTGTCCTTAAAATGTCGTATTCCTGACTCAATTCTAAGACGATTTTTCCTTTGCCAAAATTTTATCCGAAGCTTAGTTTTTGAAATATAAAAAGAAATAGTTAGCGAATTACAGCACGAGTACGGGCGGTAATCAGGAGCGGCGCAACACATTATCCGACGCGGGCGATTACGTGGGCGCTCGAAGCGATCAGCTGTTTGTTACACGCGGCGTTTTGTGTGTGTGTGTGCGTGTGTGTGTACGCGTATACACACACACACACACACACACTCTCTCTCTCTCTCTCTCTCTCTCTCTCTCTCACTGATTCTTACCTTGTAGAGATGTTTGATGTCCTTTGACAAATAATTGTTGCCTGACTGGATACAATCCGATATTGACACACTGTGACACACTGCATAATGAAATCATTTTTTTGTAATAAATTCTATTGACACTTTGACTCACGCACTTGATTAAAAATTATTGTAATAAATAACTGATTACAAATTACAACACATAATCACAATCTGAGAGAATTTTCTCTTAGAATTTGCCCTGAAAATTGTGGTAATTGTAGGATAATATTGTATGGAAAAAATTTTATTAGAATTCCTTTAATTAATATTTATCACATTCAAAATAATAATATCTATCACAATAAAATATGAAACATGTTTTATTAATTTTACTAAACCGTAAAGTAAAATTAATGAAATATATTTTATATTTTATTGTGATAAATATTATTATTTTGAATGTGATAATTATTAATCAGAGAAATTCTAATAAAATTCTTTCCATACCATATTCTCTTACAATTACTATAACTTTTAGGGTAAATTCTAAGAGAAAATTCTCTCAGTGTTTTGATTAATTATTAAAAATTACTTGTAAAAACGCGCGGCGCGCACAGCACACGTTACTCGATGCGGACGGCAATAGTTTACACGGCAAGGACACGACAATCATAATCACAATCTAAGAGAATTTTCTCTTAGAATTTACCTAGAAAATTATGGTAATCGTAGGACATTATGATGTGGAAAGAATTTTATTAGAATTTCTCTACTATTTATCATATTAAAAATAATAATATGTATCACAACAAAATATAAAATATGTTTGATTAATTTTACTATACAGTTTAGTAAAATTAATCACACATATTTCATATTTTATTGTGATAGATATTATTTTTAATGTGATAAATATTAATCAGAGAAATTTTAATAAAATTCTTTTCATACCGTATTGTCTCACAATTACCATAACTTTTAGGGTAAATTTTAAGAGAAAATTCCCTCAGTGTACCGATTAATTATTAAAAATTACTTGTAAAAAGGCACACGTTACTCGATGCGGACGACAATTGTTTACACGGCTAATAATTTATTTGATAAATGAGATTCAGGTAATATAATATATGTGAATATTATTAAAAAATAAGTCATATTGTAAATAACTGTTTAGAACACTATTTTTCTGTCAAAACAAACAAAAATATGATTTTATCTTTTATTTATATCTCTGATATATAATATCGCTTCTATACATTATATTAATTCAGTGGTTTTTAACCGGTGCTTCACGGAACATTAGTGTTCCGCAAACGTGTTACAAGTGTTGCTCGAAATTATGAAAGCACAGAATATCTATACATAGAAAAAACTACTATAACTTTTTTTTAATTTTATGAATATTATTTTTTAAATTTAAATTTAAATTTTGTTACTGCTACATAATTTGTACTGTATAACTTTTAATAAAAAATATATTCATACATATTTTTGTTATTATCTTTATAATATTAATGATTTTGGTGTTCCGCAAATTTTTCCTATAATCAAAAGTGTTCTGTAACTTTAAAAAGGTCATTAAGAACCACTGTCTTCATTCATATAATAATATGCTAAGAAATTTATATTTTTTTATTCTTGAAAAATTCGACTAAAAATTTGAAGGAGTATAGATTTAAGAACAAATTATTATCATGAAATAAAGAAATTGTTAATTGCAGCCAATATTGCGATTATTGTTCCATGACGAATTAATCCCGCAAAGTGCTTATAACATACTAAAGATGTTAATTGGTTGCAACCAGAATTTTTATTTTGCGGAGGTGTGCGCCAATTTTCTCATATTTATTCCCAACGGTTACGACCCCGGGCAATTAAATTTAGTGAGTAATAATTCTTTCTGCAAATTATAATAATGAATTACAAAGGGATATACTAATATACAAATGCAAAACCACATATAAAATGACTAATAAAAATTAGGTGCTTATATTAAACACGACAAACTTGTCTCTATATTCTTCTCTGATTAACCCAGCAAACACCGATATATAATTGTTACATTGCTATAATAAAACGGAATATACCAGGTAATATAACGTGTATGTTACATGTAACATCCATGTTAGTTGTAATTTCCCACTCATAGATGTAACATTTTAATATAACATATATTACATTGTAGTTATATTGTAATTATATACCAAATAGCACATTGATGTATTGATAAGTCAGTGCTATCTTGGGATATAATGACAATATAACTACAATGTAATATATGTAATATTAAAAATGTTATATCTATGAATAGGAAATTACAACTAACATATACGTTACATGTAACATGCTTGAGTATATAACATTTATATACTGTGTTTGCTGGGAATTTACACAAAAAACAATAGTAGTATAGTGGGCACTATGGCCCGTCAAAACAAACCCCCACCACCGACCCGTCTGGCGCCGAGTCTTATCTTATCTTTCCCCCACCACCGGCGTCTGGTTTTTCCGAGTGTGGGTGTAGGGGGAGAGGGTGTTGGGAAAAAAAAATGGCGACAGGCCCCGAAAGGTGGGGATGAGAATTTTTTTTATTTTTTTTTTATTTTTTCTGATTTCCTCTGGATTTGAACCTGGGGCCTTCGTGTTTCCGAGCAGGGTCCTAGTATGTTGAGCTAAACGAGATCTTACTAGTCTAAGGATTAGATGAGGTATTTAAGCTAAAGTTGCGTAGGGTACGGTATGGGGGTACGGGTATACGTATGGCAAGGATAGCTCGTCGAATCAAATGGTCGATATTAGACGGGGTGGGGTAAAAACATTTTGACCAAGAAAAGCGTCATGCGGTCGACCGGGGATCGGTGGCAGGTAGTAACTGACAATGCCGTAGGGTAATAAAAAAAGAACACGCAAATATTTGTACTGGCGAGCATTCCGACTCGTGTCACGATAAAAAAAATAATGCATCATCGTAGATTAGAAAGAATGCTTATTGTTGAAAAGATGTCGGATAAAATTTTATTTTAAAATAACTCGCTGCTTAATGAAGGTAAACAGAAACATGGATGTTGAAGAAATTTCTGGAAAGAGGAAGTGAAAGAAAATTGAACAATGGTTTTAAAAGTACAAATATAATTTATATTTAAAATATTTTTACAGAATAAAATTATTCACAAACATTTCAAGAAAATATTCGTCGAATAATTATTAAAATTTACGTTTTGATATAATTGTATGTACAATTTGTTCGAAATAAAGTGAAATTATTTCTAAAAATGTTATCTCAAAGTATACATCGAGAAATGTTAAATCTTTCAGTTGGGTACGTACATTACGTTCTATTTCCTTACTGTTACCTCTGATCGTGAGTTTCACGATACTGTTATTAATGCTACCGTTGACAGGAAGATTTAACTGTATTTCGTTAATTAAATATCGAGCACATTCGTTGACATTAGTTGAAATAAAATTTAGACGATTTAAATTAGCGTTCACACAATCAACTATATTTTCTACACCTTGAAAAGTCGTTCTCTGCATGACTATCGCAATGTTGTAAGTTTTACGTTTCTTCGCCTTCGGTCCGTTTTCGTTCGTATCCTCCACAGTCTCGGAAGAAAGATCTTCTTGCTCGTTTTCACGATATGTTATTAGTATGGCTCTAGCACCATATGCGGTAGTGAAATTTACAATTATCTTGTTAAAGATGATCGAGCTCAAATTAATTTTATCACCGTTTAAGTAGCTCGACATCGTTTTCATGTTTTCTTGAAATTTTTGCCACGATTCCATGTCGAAGCAAATCCCTACAGCTCCGTGAGATGTTAATTTAACAACAGGCAGAAAATCCAGTTCGACGTTGTCTTCCGTCATAAGACCCACTTGAATTTTCTTCGTGTAGGATGAATTCAATCCGTATGTTGTTGACAGCAGCATACGTGGTTGTTGCTCGATTTTCTTAAGATTGTTCATGGTAGTTGCTACCGCGTAGAAAATCAAAGATATAATAATCAAAGACACGGAAAAATCGAAAAATCGAGAACTTTTTACTAACAAACTTTTTTATTAACGAACTTGAAAGTCCGGACGATGAAAGATGAGTAAGCGAAGATTTTCAAGAAAATTTATAAGAAGGAAGATAAAATAGAAAAGTGGTAGGGAGAAAATGTATGCGTAGATAAATAAAAATTATGAGGAAGGGATTTTTTAAACAATATAAATAATTTAAGAGTTTAACTAGGCTCTGTAATATATAAATATAAATTTAACATATATAAGATAGGCAATAAGAGCCAAATCGCGGATGACAGTGCGTTATTCTAAACGAAACTAAATTTTTTCGTTAGAATTAAATACCTGTGCACAAGGCACCAAATTTTTACTTGGACACGGCCAAGATATAAAATTGGAATAATCTCTACAAGAGATTTTTAATTCCATGTATCCCCTATTCCCCCTAAAGAATTAAAGTGCGAGAGAAAAATATAGATCCGAAAGTCGCAGAATCGGGAATCGAACCCGAGACCTTTCGCTTGCCGGGCGACTGCTCTTCCAACTGAGCTATTCAGATCCTTTCGATTCTATACTTTTCTCTGTTATATATATTAATGTTGGTAAATAAACGCCTTTAAGCCAGCGTGTATAAATTAAGAGTTTAACTAGGCTCTGTAATATATAAATATAAATTTAACATATATAAGATAGGCAATAAGAGCCAAATCGCGGATGACAGTGCGTTATTCTAAACGAAACTAAATTTTTTCGTTAGAATTAAATACCTGTGCACAAGGCACCAAATTTTTACTTGGACACGGCCAAGATATAAAATTGGAATAATCTCTACAAGAGATTTTTAATTCCATGTATCCCCTATTCCCCCTAAAGAAATAAAGTGCGAGAGAAAAATATAGATCCGAAAGTCGCAGAATCGGGAATCGAACCCGAGACCTTTCGCTTGCCGGGCGACTGCTCTTCCAACTGAGCTATTCAGATCCTTTCGATTCTATACTTTTCTCTGTTATATATATTAATGTTGGTAAATAAACGCCTTTAAGCCAGCGTGTATAAATTAAGAGTTTAACTAGGCTCTGTAATATATAAATATAAATTTAACATATATAAGATAGGCAATAAGAGCCAAATCGCGGATGACAGTGCGTTATTCTAAACGAAACTAAATTTTTTCGTTAGAATTAAATACCTGTGCACAAGGCACCAAATTTTTACTTGGACACGGCCAAGATATAAAATTGGAATAATCTCTACAAGAGATTTTTAATTCCATGTATCCCCTATTCCCCCTAAAGAAATAAAGTGCGAGAGAAAAATATAGATCCGAAAGTCGCAGAATCGGGAATCGAACCCGAGACCTTTCGCTTGCCGGGCGACTGCTCTTCCAACTGAGCTATTCAGATCCTTTCGATTCTATACTTTTCTCTGTTATATATATTAATGTTGGTAAATAAACGCCTTTAAGCCAGCGTGTATAAATTAAGAGTTTAACTAGGCTCTGTAATATATAAATATAAATTTAACATATATAAGATAGGCAATAAGAGCCAAATCGCGGATGACAGTGCGTTATTCTAAACGAAACTAAATTTTTTCGTTAGAATTAAATACCTGTGCACAAGGCACCAAATTTTTACTTGGACACGGCCAAGATATAAAATTGGAATAATCTCTACAAGAGATTTTTAATTCCATGTATCCCCTATTCCCCCTAAAGAAATAAAGTGCGAGAGGAAAATATAGATCCGAAAGTCGCAGAATCGGGAATCGAACCCGAGACCTTTCGCTTGCCGGGCGACTGCTCTTCCAACTGAGCTATTCAGATCCTTTCGATTCTATACTTTTCTCTGTTATATATATTAATGTTGGTAAATAAACGCCTTTAAGCCAGCGTGTATAAATTAAGAGTTTAACTAGGCTCTGTAATATATAAATATAAATCACGGCCAAGATATAAAATTGGAATAATCTCTACAAGAGATTTTTAGGGGATACATGGAATTAAAAATCTCTTGTAGAGATTATTCCAATTTTATATCTTGGCCGTGTCCAAGTAAAAACTTGGTGCCTTGTGCACAGGTATTTAATTCTAACGAAAAAATTTAGTTTCGTTTAGAATAACGCACTGTCATCCGCGATTTGGCTCTTATTGCCTATCTTATATATGTTAAATTTATATTTATAAATTATTAAATTAAGGCCATGTGTAACGAGCAATACGATATTATTTTATTATTTAGAAAAAAATTCTTAATTTGAAATAATAATTACACAAACGTTTCGAGCTCTACTTGCTCCTCTTCAGTGCGCAAAAAAAAAATAATGATAATAAATAACGATAATAAATAAATACATACATAAAATTCTAATAAAAAATCCGCAATACATAGTCAATATAAGTTATATAGTTAAGTCATAGTTAAAACGCAAAATATATTTACAATGAATTGAAACCATTAAAATAGTTCAACAAAGTAAGAACCCAATTAGAAGCAGAATGATTCGTCCGGTTATTCATAAAATATTTTAGAATTATTAATAAAAACTCGGAGTGACACTTATACATTGCTCCAAACGAACCACTTATCGTTATTTGACGAAAGTCCCTCGATCTGGCAATGATTATGTCCATCCTCTCCAAATTATTTGATATTTGTTAACTGAATTTAGAGAATTTATTCAATTGTAAAATAGGATTCCACTAATGTGTATGTAAAAAAAGATTAAAAATTACAAATTAAACTAAATACTAAAATATTGAACCTTTATGCTTACAAATTGTTCCGAATAACTTGAGATGACGATGCTTCTAATTGTTGTTGGCCTTATTGTTAGTACTTGACTGTTGTCTAGTCTTTTAAAAAGTCGAATAAATAGGTGTCAGATCTCACAAAATAAACATTTACATAAGTC